>NW_027263636.1:51989-58505 GCF_044049455.1 Aspergillus lucknowensis
AAGAGTATCAGGATGCTCAGCTCCCAGTACTCTCTTAGATATCTCTATAACTTGCACAAACAGCTTCTCAGCTTTATTCCATCGTCCCTGGTTCCAGTAGGTTGATGCCAGGTTTGCCGTGCTGCTCAGAGTATCAGGATGCTCAGCTCCCAGTACTGTCTTAGATGTCTCCATGACTTGCACCTCCAGCTTCTCAGCTTCATTCCATCGTCCTTGACTCCAATATATGGATCCTAGGTCGGCCAGAGAAGTCAGAGCTGACAGGTCACGATCACTTCCTCCTCTCGTTTGTAAATTCATATTATCCTCAAATAACATGACCGCTTCATTATATCTTCCATCTGCCTGCAGACATCTTGCAATGTTTCGAATCAATTTGATGTATCTCCTTTGCTCTGTCTTGAAAGGTTCTTCATTAATCATTGAAAGAGCATGAGGCAAGTATTTTCTCCAAATCTTTTGATTTTCATGATCATTGTTCGGGAAAACTTGACTAAAGTGATCAGCTGCCTTTTGTATGTATAGGCTGAATTGACCTTGTTTTCTCAGCCAGTTCCGAGTGGCGAGGTAGACAAGTCGATGAAGACTCAGCGCATTATCTTTCCCGTGCTCGTTGATAAAGGAGAAGGCCTTTAGAATGCCAACTGCGTCAATTCTCTTCTTTTTGGACAAGGCCTCGGGAAGCAAAGATTGCGGAATGTTACGTGGATTTATACACGCCATGAATGCAAGATAGTCCGCTGCGAGTGGATCTTTTTGTTGGATCTGCTGAAAAGAGATCAACCAGGTAGTAGCAACTGGGTTTATAATCTCCTTATACCGCCCTTCCCCGCCAAAGTCCTCGCTAAGTACCTCGATGACATCTAGCTCTTGCTCCTGTAAGAGTGCGGTATAATCACCGAGCTCAATGTCATTAGAGCTGATATATGCTGCAGCCTGGGTAATCGCCAACGGGAGGAACATCAGCTGTTCTAGCAGAGCAACAGCTGCCTCCTTCTTATCCATCAGATCTTTTCTAATCAGTCCGTTTTCGAGGATCTTTAATCCAGTCTCGGTATCTGGTTCGGAGATATTGATCACAGAGGATGAGGCCAACTTCACCGCTAGCTTTCGGTTGCGGGTGGTGAATAGGATACAACCTTGCTCGCTTTGAGGCAAGAAATCTATCAGAGCTGTCGTAACAGAACCACCACCAAACCACATGTCCATATCATCCGCGTTGTCGAAGATAAGAAGCCATTTCTGGCCTCTGTTCCGACTGAGGTAGGATTTGACGTGCTCTTTGACCTCGGTTGGCTGAACTCCTTGGATTGCAAGTGTTTCTGCGATACCAAGGTAGGCTTGTTCAACATTCGCGTAGCTGGTACATGGAATCCAGAATATTGAGCAACTGAGGTCCCTCTCCCGTGTGCGATAAGCCAGTTCGATTGCAATTTGAGTTTTTCCCACCCCACCTAGTCCACAAATGGCGATTCTAGATTGCCCACTCTGGGTCAAATCTTCAATCTTGGCAAGCTCTTCTTCACGACCCACAAAATTCACGCTTCGAAGAAAGGGAACCATCCAGTGGCGCTTTTCAGGTGCTGCCTCCCTTACGTCAATATTCTGCTCTTGAGGGACCTGCATGAGCACAGCTTTTGCATAGGCAGCGGCAACAAAAGCAGCATACGGTTGCCACTCTTTGTGCTTATGAGAGTCGCAGTAATCACATATGCCTCGTATAACGAGCGATGGCATCTCATCCATGAATCCTGCTGCCTCCATTTCAAAACAGAGGATGTCGAGTTCCTGAGCGATCAGATCACGTGCTCGGGCGTCTTTCATCACCTGATCTCCAGAAGCAATCAAGCCATAATAGATAAATGGTTCCTCAGTTGTCCGTTCGGGGCGGTCCACTAGTTGGCCCTCATCACATGCCGAGCAGTCGGGTCCGTCACTCTTATGATTGTAGGTTGATCGAAATAACTGATCCTTTGATGGTCGTGGAAACTGATTTCGTGCATCTTCCTTCTGCAGGGCATTAGACATAATCTTGCCAAGTAAGTTCTGCCCTAATATACGGTCACTCTCCATCTGAGCAATCGCCTTTAGCAATATTGGGGGAGGTTTATTAAGCGATCCAGTCCGATGAAAATGTCCGTCATGAAGTTTTTTGCCGTAGTCATACTGAATAACACCGCTTAGGGTGTTAGTTGGCTTACTGACCACAACATCACCCAGTCGTATATCGAAATTCTCACGTGGAACACCCCCTCCGATGCCGACCATTAATCCAAATCGAACGCGTCGATAAGTAGATTTCAGGTGGGACACCGTAGTGGCAGCGGATACTGTCCCATAGACACCGGCAGGGAGACAAACCACCACCACATTACGACCGCTCGCACTTCCAAGAGTATAGACATTGTGGTCGGATTCAGGTTGAGGAAGCGCAGGATGGACCTCATCTAGGATTGCTTTTGCGGCGGCCAATTCGAGTGGCAAGGCACAGATCCACGCGACTGTGTAGGAATCGTGTGTCAGTGTCATTTTTCCCTATGAGTCACAAAATAACAGCAAAGGTTATCGGCTAGACAGAGAAAGAACCCGAACCATGGTTCTAAATCAAAGATGCAAGGCATGAGATGCGAGACATGAGGGTTCATCAAATTCAGGAGTTGGAGGTGCAACAAGAAATCGAGGGGTACTGTCGGCCAACTCACAGTGACAAGGCTGTCACAACTGCAGACCAATCAATCATCGGCTCAACGATAAATATCGCAGAGAAAGAAAACGAATTAAGTCGCCTCGAATCAGCACTCCATAGAAGTTCAACTGGGAAACGCGTCCCAAAGCAAGCCGCCAAGTTGTAAACAGCATCTGGATATTTTGAAGTTGATTTAACGGTGCCAAATCACTGCAGTCTGTTCAGATTGTTGGTTCCAGTGGGTGCGCTGTGGGCTTCGGCTCGGGACCCCATCGGGTTGAACGAGGCCTCGCTCCCAAAATTGGGGCCTGAGGCATGAAATAACCAAATTGGCTAGATTGTCGTGTTTGATATGTTTGCATGTATACGTAAGCCTTGAAGGGTCGTACTCAAGTCGCCATGACTCACGATGTTCTTCACTCATCCACCAAAATGGCGCGGTATCTGAAGCCCTGGCAGCGTGCAAAGATCATTCATATGATAAATAGCGGGAAATTTACTCCAGCCCAGATAGCAAAGAGTGCGAGATGTCATAGACAATCTTTGTCAACCATCCGGAAGAACCTACAATTGTTTGGCACTGCCGGAACTCCTCCAGTCCATGCCAGCTGTCCGTCAACTGTCACCCCATATATGACCGACATCCTCTGTGATCACCTCAGTAAGCAACCTGGGCTCTTTCTTGAAGAGATGGTTGCCATTCTGCAAGACCAATTTGATACTCCGGTCTCGAAATACAGCGTTCAACGTTCTCTTGCCCGCAAGGGATGGACGAAGAAGCAGATGCAACGGAAAGCACAGGAACAGAACCCTCGTCTGCGAGCTTTCTATCAGCACAAGCTCTCTAAATTTCACTCCTACCAGCTGGTCTTTGTCGATGAGTCTGGATGTGATAAACGGGTAGGGTATAGGTGCACGGGCTGGGCCCCGCTTGGGGTCACGCCGGTCCAAGTATCTAAATTTCACCGGGGCCAACGCTACCATATATTGCCGGCATATGCCCAAGATGGTATTATACTGTCTCGTATTTATAGTGGTTCAACCGATGCTGCTCTTTTTGAAGATTTCCTGGAACAGCTTCTTCGACATTGTGGGAGATTCCCAGCGCCGAAATCCGTACTGGTTATGGATAATGCTTCCTTCCACCGCTCGCAGCGAGTCGAACAGCTGTGCTCCAACGCAGGCGTTAAACTATTGTACTTGCCACCCTACTCACCGGATTTCAACCCTATTGAGGAATACTTTGCCGAACTGAAGGCTTATATTAAGAAAGTTTGGCCAGCATTCGAACGGAACCCTGAGCAGGGCTTTCGTGCCTTCCTTCGGGAATGCGTTTATGATGTTGGTGACAGACAAGAGAGTGCTGAAGGCCATTTTAGACATACGGGCATAGAGTTAGAGGAGATATAGGTCAACAGTGAAACAGCGTATTTGTTTTGCATGGCTCAGTGGTGTTCTTGGTTATCTTTTTATATACAGTGTATATTGATGCATTGACTTTGTCTACTAAAGTAATGAAAACATTCAAAGGCAAGAACGCTTCAGCAACATTGTCTATAGTATCTAATTAGAGTGTGAAAAGTCGGTAGAGATCCTTTATTCAAGAACGTCATCAGAAAATGCCCCAGCAATTTCACTTGGCCTTTCGTTTCCTTGCAGGGCAAACCACTTGGGGATATCGTGTATGAAACGGAGTGCTGTTCCCTTTTTAATTCCTTGCCCGGTGAAGAAACCAGGATCCGGAGCACCAATGATCAGTTCGAGGTCCATGAGGTTTTCCAGCGTGACTTGACAAGCTCTCCGGATATCAGCTTTGTATGCCTCTTCCGTAGCCCGTGATTCCAGCTACCTGCAATAGTCCCTCACAGCTCCCGGCCCAGGGATTACCAGACGATTGATAGTGGAGGGAAGATTGGGCGGTGGTGCGATTACCGTGGACTCGCGCGTGCCCGGTTGTGGTGGCAAAACATTTATATTGATTGGATGATACGGCGTTTCCACACTCTGAGCTGTTTTGGAGCTTGCTCTCCCTTGGCTCTGTGAAATCAAGTTATTCTGGATATCATCCGGAACGTCGTCGTGGCCCTCTAATTTGCCACCATCCTCAACATAATCACTTAATCTTGTTAGAAATCGACCTGTGAGTTTGTAATGCCTCTTGTCACGGGGGTTCACCCAACACTAGTCAGACTTTAGGGGACATGAGCTGACTCTACATCGCATCTGCTTATATATATGGTCCTAGCTGGATGGTCTTCCCGTTCTTTCTTCTTTAGCAGCAGTATATACGTCACATTCAGCAAGCTGCGTGCGAGTTGTTGAAACACGACCCCTTTTCTCACCTTTTCTGGATGCAAGAGTAGAACTGCCCTCATCATCTGTTCTATAGGCAAAAATAATATCAACTGTAAGCCTCTTGCCGACACGGAGTAAATTGCTCCATTTGCACAGCTGATTCTCTACTGGCTTCCATGTGATGTTCTTAGTGGGTTCAAATTGTTCGAGATCGGTCTGGCTCCTCTCATTAACGGATACCGTGATCTCGGCGCTTTCGTACCGAGCCCGCTGGTTTTTCTTCTTTTTTGTTTGTACCATCTCTTCGAGGGCCTTTTTCAGGCACTTATCCCAATAGTCGCTAGGGGCTACGACCAAGTCTTTTGCAGTTGCACTACCTGCCCGCTTGTTATTGATTCTAAGGATCCACTTGATTGTGTAGCAAACATATCGAGGCGGCTGTTCATCGTATTCCTCTCCGTCTTCCCATTCATCAAATGGTAGAAACGTGAGCCGGTCTGACGCCTGCTGCAAGGAACGATACGGGGAAGGGCTCAAGGAAGATGCGAATGAACCGAAGTTCCTGTTACCTGGTGTAGGGGCGTCCCGTCGGCCGAACGGCTGAGGCTGCGAGGCATCATCGTAACCGAAGCTATCATCCGCCATTTCCCGGGGTTTGCAGGATACCTAGGATCAGAGGCGTCAGACATTAGCCACTCAGGCGCTGAGCAAAACGAGGCTAGCCATGGTAAGAAGCAAGGTGGAGATCGTGTTAACCAGGTCCAGTACCGGTATTGAAAAGTTGATTGATCCTGCTTGACTTCCAGTAACCTCACACAGCTCCTGAAATGCCGTCTCAGCAGTGACCAACTGCGAGTTGAGGCAGGGAGACAAGTTGTTGACAAGTTGCCAAATTGGCAGACACTCATCGTTTGTAGAGTTTGCATCGAATCTTCCAGACTGGAAAGTTCCAATCTGAAACAGATTCTGAAGTTCTAGATTCTTTTCTCGCCCGATACCGATACCATTTACCCCGTACGAGTTTGGTACACAACGGTTCTTTACGTTGCCACGTGTCTGTTGGACGCTAGTACTAATTTGGCTTAGTGCCCGCATTTCCTTAGGGTTGGAAAACGAATGAGTATGTATTTTGAATGGGAAACTGATGGCGCATCGCACTGTATCTCCGACTTCTTCCCTTCGTTTCCTTCATTGAAGATATCAACTCCCGAATTATGAAATTACCGAGAGCGGTTCTTGGCCATATCTGCTTCTTCCTACCGACTCTACCTCGAGATCATTTCCCATCCAGCCGACGCAAGAAGCGGCGGAAATCAGAGAGACAACAGATGTTACTTTGGTCTACGATTTTCAAAAATGACCAATGGGTTACAGAGGTGATAGAAAAGGGTTGCAAGCTGGTCTTGATTGGCTCCCGACTTACTCAAGTTTCATCCCCAAACAACCAGGGGACGTGCCTCAACCAATACATGACGCTCTGCCTCGTGGGTGGCACTGGAAACATCCAAAGCAGGGAGAGTTTCCAGGACTCGTTA
>NW_027263637.1:0-50132 GCF_044049455.1 Aspergillus lucknowensis
ACGAGTGAGCTGTGTTGAAAACTACGGATCGGGCGAGGAGCAGAAGGAGGATGTGGTTGTTTGGGTGGCGGAAAAGCTTCGCCTGAGCTCTGCCAAACCCCGCCTGTTCTTCCTGTTCTTTTGACTGCCAAAGTCACAACCACGGACCTTTCACGATGTCAATCATGGATCAAAGAAAGCAGGGTGTTACGAACGTCCCCAATGTGCAGAACAACGCTTCGAAAAGCCGATCAGGAGAGAGGAGCTTCCATGGTTCGCCGCGAAGCTGCGTGCAATGACGTCAACTCCGTCACCTTGATATCTTCTCCTCCATAAAGCTGGAGGTACACGCTTTCGTTCTCTTTTCCGGCTTCGATCGGTAATAATATAGCAACATTACAGACAGAAGCCATGGTTAATATCTTTCGCAGACCGAGACATGAGAATCGAGAAGATGACGAGCATGAGGATGACCATGAACAGCAACGTCTGCCGGACGAGCGAACTCGCCTTCTCCCACGCCAAAATACGCCCTATCTGAGTCCTGATGACCCTGCTGTACGTTACTAGTCCTCTTGGTACGTCTGTTACATCTAGGTCAGTCTAACATCTGTCGCAGGTCTCCCCTTACAACCTCTGGAGCGTCCGAGCGCTACGAGGCGTCACCTCTACCTTCCTCGCCATCAGCCTTGTGTGGTGGACCTTCCTCCTAGTCTCTCTCTTCGTGAGTGCGCCGGCGTTACATACACGTGGGTCTGGCTTTTTTTCATTTGCCTACACAACCTTAATTGTCATGTACCTTCTCTTTGGGCTTATGTTCTTCGCTGTCCCTTCAAAACCCATTGCAATATGTGGGTTCGTGCTCGCCCTCTTCCTGTTCATCGACATGTGTATCACGGTCGCAGTCCCACGTATACGAGTCGAAGAAGGCTGGGTCGGAATAGCTACCGTCGTCTGGGCCAACATCATTGCAATCTACAACATCATTCAGAACCAATGTGTCGCGTGGGGGAAACGAGAAGAGGAGGAACGGCTGACAGGCCGGGAGGAGACCCGTAGGTCTCTAGCGGAGTGGCTTGCCGTGTTCGCTGAAACTCTCTTCATGGTCATTATAGCCATTATATCCATCCTGTTCATGGCTACTCTGATTCTCCGCGCGCGAGATGCGACCCTCAAAACCCCAGGCGAGAAATACTACGTAAGCGCTCGCAACTACCAGGTCCACCTCGACTGCGTGGGCAACTCAACAGGCGACAAAGAAACTCCAACCGTCCTCCTCGAAGCCGGCGAAGGGCCCGTCGAAGACACTCTCCAGCCATTCATCGACGAGCTACACCAAAAGGGCGCCATCGGTCGCTACTGTTACTGGGACAGACCCGGTATGGCCTGGTCAGACAACGCGCCTTCGCCGTTCTCAGCCGGCATGGCGGCAGACGGACTCTCCGAGGCCCTGGCTCTTGCCCGCGAAAATGGGCCATGGGTCCTCGTTTCCGCAGGCATAGGTGGGATATATAGCCGTATCTTCGCAAGCCGGCATCTCCTCGAGGTAGAGGGTATATTCCTCATTGATACCCTACATGAGGACTATCTATCCGATGTCGCTAGCCCCAGCCGCGGCTTCGCTCTCTGGATTCGAGGTATCCTTTCTCCGCTAGGCATTGACCGCATCTTGGGTGCTATCTTCAAGGGCCGTACGCGCGAAGATCGTGTCTACGGCCGTAGCGCCTACCAAACGGGGAAATATATTCGCGCAAGGCTCCAGGAGAACCTAGTTGCGGGGTCCATGACTTCGTCGGAGATTCAGGCTGCTCGCCATGTCCAGATGGCTGATACGCCGCTTACCGTGGTCAGCTCTGGGAACAAGGTCCGGAAGAGTGCAAAGTGGGCGACTCGACAGGAGGATTTGACTGCTCTTACCAAGAACCTGAGTCATTGGGATATTGTCAAGGGTGCTCCACACGAAGTGTGGAAGACTACAGAGGGGAGGCGAGTGTTGGAGAAGAGGTTAAGGGAGATGGTCTTGGGAGAATGATTCTTCTCTAATGATTTTACGGCCTTCGTGATCCTTTCCGCGATATACTTTGGATTCCTTTATTTGTAACCTACCATCTATCAGTGATTTGTATCTAAGACCACGTGCAGTACCCAAGTTGATTGAACCCTGCATATAGTCGACCTGTATCCTTTATTATATGTTTTCGAGCCACGCTATCCATTCAGGCTACTTATGTACTAAGTCACGTTCAATTGTCCCAAGACTCCATAGACACATCAATATCAGTACCGCGGAGAGGAACGGGCCCCAGAAAGGGCAACTAAAACTGGCATCTCCATTCGTTGCGGCGATACCGACTAACGTCTATGAAAGCTGAAAGGGTTTGTTCGGCACTTCGAGATCCGGCATATAAAGGAAGTTCCAACGGATCACGTCGGCCCAGCCAACGGCATGATATCGGGGGGGTTAGTAGTGAGCAGGGCCCGAGAAATGACTAGTCATCTTAGACTAGCTCCCTTAAACCTCTTAGCAAGTTGTTCACTTTCAGATTTGGGAGACGAAGGCCTTGAGGCAGGGTAAAGAGTTCCGGATTGAGGTGCAGGGCGTGGAGTGTCCAGCAAGGGACGCTTGGGGGGCCTCTCACCGGTTTCCTGAAGAATAGTGACCAATGTTGCCCATCCGGGGGTGTTGATGAGCTGTAAGCCGTCTGAAGGGCTCTGAGACGTCGCTACGCGGCAGAGGAGAGCTTCCTCGTCCTATATATTTGAAAATATAAAGTGAGTGGGTATTTCCTGGTGTAACAAGACCACATTAATTTAGTGCACTCACCTTGTTGAAAGTAGACAACGAGCGAAGGAAGCATAGAAGATGAAAGTCGGACACCGCCCGGATCGCTTTGCCGGGGTCTCCATGGGAGACAAGTTTCCGAGCGAGCGAGCGCACTTCCTGACTCTCGCCAATGACCTCGCGGTTCTCGATTGGATATGTGCTGTCAACGAAAAGGGGATTCGGTACAGTCGGGAAACCGTGCGTCAATGTAACCAAGAGATACTCGACCGGAAAGCTAGGTTTTGCATTCACCTGAGCAGATACCCCGTATTCGTTGATTTTTCGATAGAAGACTTCCGGAATATACCGTGATTTGCTGTCAGTGTCCTCTTCCGACTGCACCAGCATAACAGATGGCTCCGCTGATGGCTCGACTATATCAGCTCTGATCATCTCCACCGCGGCAACTGAAGCTTGGTAGGAGCTGACGGTGATTGCGCCTTCTTCATCTCCGCTCAGAACGCAGGTCACAAAATTGGAACCGAAATGGCCAGTTCGGCTCCACTGTGTTGGTTTCGGGTGCTGTGATTGCAGCCGCGATGCGAAGGCAATTTCCAGAGATGAGAGGTAATACGAGTCAATATGCCGTTTACAGAAAACGGAGCCATCACCCTGCCCCGCATCGAGCAAGTCAGTAAAAATAACGCCAACCTTCTCGAGACCGCAAAGGCGCGCAACTTCGTCTATCTCCTTCTCATTCTCCCATTCTTGGAGGGTGACTCCATCGATCTCATCTACCTGGGGAGGCTCGTAGATCGCCTGTACCACCGCCTTGATCCCGAGTGGCACTTCTTCATATTCTTCATAGGTACCATAGAGGAACCCTAGACGCTGCGTCCCAGACTTGCGCCAGAAATCGAGTAATGAGTTAATGAGGTCGGGAGTGGAAAACTCCACATGGTCAACCATGCGGTATTCCTGCGGCTGCAAACTGATCGCACTCGGCTGGCATTTGGTGCAGATTCCTTCAGGCCACGGCGGATGTCCAGACGGGCAATCTGGTCTTACCCTGTAGTAAGGCTCGTTGAGTGGGGGCATGAAGGAGCTTTTGAGTTCAGGTTTATTGGTGGCAGCATTGATCTTGCGTAAATAGGAGTGAAATGAGAGGTGTTTTATCTTCTTCTCCGCCAAATACTTGGGGTCGTAGGGCTCGAGTGGCATGCAATAATCACACATGCCTTTTGCGCTGTGCTTGCACATCTTCATATCCCGACTCCGGTGGATTTTCCCATCCTTCCTCTCCAAACGGTTATCGAGGGCGGTTTGTCTGACGGCTTCCCACGGATTCTTGGCAGTTGTGTGGTGGCTAGGGACTGAATGGGAGGCAGACGTGGCCGCCTGGGATACGGGAGCCCCGTTTAAGCGTCGTGCAGAAGAGTCGGCGGCGAGACCATTGCTGGCGACATCCTGGAGATCCTGTTTAAGCTTATAACCGAGATAGAGCTTATCTCCATGTCTAAATCCCTAGCGTCAGCGGCTGCGCTGACCAGTGTTGGGATTCATGTTCCAGTTGTGTCTAACCTTAATCCAACCTGGTCAAAAGAGACGCCTTCTAAGGTATTTAAAAATCGCTCGTCGCCGTGAGCTCCAATTGGTTTGTTAGAGAGGTTAATCGAGGAAGGTTCAACGTCCAAAGGGAGGTGCTCGAGGATCTGAAGAGTATAAATTAGCGTCGTCTCATTTCACTTCTCAGTCCGAAACGGTGGTTGGAGGAACAGACTGCTGTCTATACCTTTGATTGGAGGGAAGGAAACTGATCTTGTGGGTTAACGTTCAGCCTAAACTGGCCATTTCGGCTTTCAAATCTAAGAATTATGGGGCGAGACGCCATAATCAACACCGTAAAAGAGGGGTAGGAGATATGAGGATGAGGAAGAGAAGGCGCAAGTCAGCAGCTGTCATGTCGTAATGCCTAGGGGATTCTGCCACGTTAATCTAACCGCCTATCTGACCGTCCTATTCCACCTCCCACATTAAGCCTCACGTGACAGTGGGCAGAGCAACAGGTTCATGACTCGATTCTACACTACGAGCGTCGACTCCTGGGATATGCGTTATCACGGAACACGTCCAGTGCCTTCGGCATGATTATCACTCGACGCCTGCTGTTTCAGATACGGACGAGATGTTGACATTCGCTCCGCTTGTTGGTACCTAGCCGCAACTGAGGGCTTGAAATTCTGTAAATCGTAAGGTTACAGTATCTTGGTATCTGAAGGCCCTTGTATAACCGCACGCCCCATGTAAAAGAAAGAGTCAATGGAGTAAATTAGAAGTTTCTCGGCCTCAGGAAATCCATGCTCACTTCGTTCCAGAGGAGCTTTATCATTGGCGAAAGTTTGAAGCTTACCAAACGCAAGTATAAAAGTTAGTTCATTCTTATCAGTCTCCAATTATCGTCCCTGGAGATGCCGACGTCATTTGCTTCATGTCTGCACCTTTGACCCGCGCTCAAACTCTTTGTCCAAAAAGGTTGCTCACTGCCTCCGCTGGTCTGCACTGTTTGACTTGTTTGCACCAAATCTGCCCATCACATGTCCCGAACATCACTCACTCAACTTTCATCAAAGCAAGACCATGGACTCCAAACGAACGCTCAGCGCTGTAACGGGCCCCGAGCCCAGCTCCCCAGAACCCAGAACCACTCCCGGCAAGCGGCGCAAAGTAATCGGACCATCCCTTCCACCACCGCCACACGCGCAGGCCGACAAGCAGAGCGATGTATCCGATTCCAATTCCGACTCCGATTCCTCAGATGACGACAACTTCGGACCTAGTCTCCCCCCGCAAGAAGGTTCGGTCTCAATCCCGCAACCTCCACCCCAGCAACCCATAAACACATCGGGAGAGCAAGATCGGCAGCATCAAGATAAATCTGCGCCGCAGCGAGACGCATGGATGCTTGCCCCGCCTACGGCGGACTCGCGGTCTTCTCGCGTTGATCCTACAAAGCTACGGAATCGGAAGTTCCAGAGTGGGCCGCGGGTTATGGGGAATACGGCTGGGGCCGGTGTTGATAGCTCGTGGACCGAGACGCCGGAGGAAAAGATAAGGAGGTTGCAGAATGAGGCTATGGGAATTGTTTCTTCTTCCTCTGGTACTGGGGTAGGGCCTACGGGTGCTGGGACGGGGCCTGAGGAAAAGAAAGCGCAAGCTATGAGGGAGAAGGTGCAGAAGTACAATGAGCGGATGAGGAAGGATGAGTCCCTAGCGGAGAAGAAGAAGAAAGAAAAAGAGAAAGATGAGGAGGATGATCCGAGTAAGAGGGCTTTCGATAAGGAGAAGGATATGGCACTATCGTCGAGAATCACACATGCGCAAAGGAGGGAGATGATAAATAAAGCGTCCGATTTTGGGTCGAGGTTTTCAAAAGGAAAATTTTTATAGATCTGAGGTCATTTTGTACAATATTCTACCCAATACACTGCTGTATGCAGTCACGATAGTACTGGATTGCGGTCATTAATAACGAGGTAATACCATTTTACATCATTAGTTTCTATATAGACTCAAATCATCCATCATCAAACCCGCCCAAGAGAAGGACAAACGTAACATAACATCATTTAAGCGAGAGGAGCGGGCGAAGGTATCCGACATCGGTCACAGAATGTTGCACTTCTTGGGAAGACCGCAAGGTCCCCCCTCGCTCTTCTCTGACTTTCCTGCTTGGGCACCCTGCTGTTGCGGTTGCTGAGAATTGGTTGTCGCTGCCGTATCCTTCTGCTGCGAGGCAGCACCCGCAGCTGATTGCGCCTCAGACTTCGCTTCGGAACTGCCATGCAGTCACGCGAAGTTGACACGGGAAATGTGCTCATAGAACGACTTGCCCTGGGTCTCGGCGATCTGGAGCTCGAGTTCAGTAGGCTGGCGGGAGCCATCAGCACCCTAAAGAGTAAAGTCAGCCGGGGATCTCATGTACGATAAGGTCAACATAGAAGAGGTGACGTACAGCGAAAGTACCAGCACCCCAAGCGCTACCACCGTGGATCTCCTCGAGATTGGCGAGAAGGGGGAAGGCGGTCTTGTAGCCGAGAGGCACGTAGAGGAACCCGTGGTGGGTGAGTGTGCTCATGGCCGCAATAGCAGTGGACTCCTGGCCACCACCAAGAGTACCGGTGGAGACGAAGAGACCAGCATACTTGCCGTAGAAGCCACCGCTCGCCCAGATACCACCAGTGCGGTCCCAGAAGGCCTTCCACTGGGCGGGGAAGTTACCATAACGGGTCGGGATACCAAAGAGAACGGCATCGTATGCGAGCAGCTGGTCGGGCTTCTCTAAGACGGGGACAGAGGACTTGGGAGGGGCGTGCATCTTGGCTAGGACATCGTCCGACAGAGTCTCTTGGATCCTGGGCGCCATTGTGAGTCGAGGGTGTGCAATGTACTGGGTGTGTGGGTTAGAGACTTACTGGAACACGTCGGCGCTGCCACCGGCGGCTTGGATCCCCTTGAGCTCAGCCTGGGCCAGCTTCTCGACATGGCCGTACATAGAGTACTGGAGACAAGATCGCGGTCAGACAATCTGGTGCGCTATGCGCATTGAGCATCGTTGAAAGGTAGTACATACAAAGACGATAGCGATCTTGGGAGCCATGGTAATGGTTCGAGCCTTGGACGGGTTTGAAAAGAAAGGATGAGACTGTAGATAGAATGGGTATGACAGAGATTGCCTGGTGAAGGACAGAGCAGCACTTTATAAGAAGTCTACTGCGGCGGGGCGTTCAAGCTGGACCTGTTTCGTTACTGGCAGAGCTCTCAATGGGATTTTGTCATCGATTACAGATGCGGCACGTTCTGCTGTTGATTGGACAATGCGACACAGCTCGTGGGTCTTTTCCGTCATTGCATTCCAAGGTTCTCTTAGTCCAGCCTTACTGAGACTTGACAAATGCTCAAACAGGTTCCGAATTCCGGATGCAGCGCGGCCGTGATGTTATGGCCAATCTCCAACGACGTGGAAAAACGCAACCAGACTAGACTGAGTTGACAATTATTTCAGAATCAAAAAGTTTGTGATATCGCGTGTCTTCTACTACATTTATCCCTTGGCACTTAGAGGTACTACTCGCCAGATTGGAAGGGCCACGGATAATAGATCCGAGTGGTTGACATTTGGCAATCGTGCTATCGATTCATTCGATGACAGTCGGGAGATACACCGCACGTGACCTCACAAATCTGGTCTCGTCGCCTCAACGCAGTCAGCACTGGACGCCAGGTGGAGCGAGTGGCCTCGGGGAGCGGAGTTGAGCCCACTCCTGCATTCTTCCAGCGCTTCAACCCCGCGTGTGGCTGATAGTATGTTGTTCCCTGGTTGCACTAGCCTCAAGCTTCCAGCATCGAAGTCGCTTAAAGAGCAAACGTCGACGCTCTGGTTGGGTCGATTGTCTGAAACAAACTAGCGTGGCTGTTCGCTAGCCCAAGTTGTGGCTGGCTATAATGCAGTAGGAGTCGACTGTAGTTATGTGTGAAAGATCAAGCTGTGTCACTCAACCACGCCCTCTGCCACGGTACCGGCCACGCGCCATAAACCCTCCGCGCCCACGCTCGCTCCTCCATTCACGCTCCCTTTCCCTTTCCCTCTCCTGCTCTTCCCGGATCAAATTTCTTTCATATTCGAGCTCCTCTTCCGTCTTCTCAACTCTCACCGTCGGCTTGGGCAAATTATCCGCCCACCGAGGATGGGCATCCGGACAAGACGAGCCCTCAGGGCAAAATCCAGCGAGATAATATTGACAGAGGCGCCGTCGGATGTGTCGCTTAGCACATGCTGGGCCGAGTTGGCAAAAGCCCCTGTCGTAGTGTTCGCATGCGGGTAGCCGGGCCTGCTCCCGGACGTGTTGGTACAAACAGTCATCTCCGTTTGGGCAATACCCAGACCTAGAGAAGGACTGACATTCTGGCATGCGTCGAAGGTTGTATTCGTGGAGATATTCGCATTTGAGACCTTTCTTGCAGAGTCCCTTGAGGAAGTGCTTGCAGACGAGAGAGCCGTGCGTAGTAGATGGTGCCAATCCGGAGGCGGTGGTTGTGGACGTGGTTACTCGTGAGGGAGTCGGATGTCGGTCGGGGCAAGCAGGCCCCAATGGGCAGTGGCCTTCGCTGTAGGCTTTGCATACAGGGACATCTGTAGCTAATCCAAAGCCATAGTTCTTGCGGAGGAAGGGAATGAAGGAGAATTGGTTGAAATCTGGATCACGAGTGCGATCTGTGGAGATGATTTGAGACGCAGCATGACGAACGTCAGCAGCCATGGGGCTTTCGATTCAACCGAGGAAATAAGCGTCGAGTTGAGAAGAGTCACTGTGACCTAAGTGGGAGATATTCAAAGATTTCTCAAGATCACGGACGAAGAATCCCCCTGACAACTCGCGGACAACTGACAGAGAGCTTGAGAGCTTCAAGGGTAAAGGATTGCGACAGAGAAGGAAAGCGGTGGCGAATACAATAAATTAGTCATCGATTTTCTCGGATAAATGTTAATCCCAGGAGTCACGCGACAGCTGCAACGCTCAGACCGTCTCTGTGATGCTCCAAAGAGAGAAAGAGGAGAGTCGCAAGCGCTGCCCCATTATTTCTGCGCAGACCATTTCATCACGTAATGTCATGCAATGTCAGACTTTTCGACCCTCTTCTCTGGTGGGAGGAATTTCCAGCTGTTGAAGAAAAAAGCAAATTGGAGAAAACCTTCCTGGGGCGAGAAAAAGCAACTCCACGACAGGCAAAAGCAGGCATTAGGGACAAGGGGCAAGTCGATCCCCCAGCTTCCCTCCGAAGCGGTCGGAGACTCGTTGTTGTTTGACCCAATCGATTGCGGCGAGGCTCAAGAGTTCACGATCCTTCGGGTCTCCTTGCTGTTATGTTTGCTGTCATTTCTTTCCTGTTGTTGGACTCATTTCCCCATTCGGTCCCTTTCCCGAGGTTAGCCCGTGAAGAAACGATGATGAATCTCGATCTTGATCCACCTGGTGTCTTGGGGTGAGGCGAAGCCGCTCTGCTTCTGGGATTTTCTCGCCACCAGGCTCGCGCCGCAGCGACTCTCACCAGCAGGTCAGAAAGGTGTTGTTGGCCGAGAGAACATCCGTTGCGCCAGCTTGCCAGTCATGCATCAGGAGTGTCAAATCAAGCATCCAGGGCACCCAATGGCTAGCACCTCGACCGATATCCCAGTCACTGGATTGGGAGCAATTAATAGGAAACATGGCCGCGAAATCCGCAACAAAAATAGTAGCCCGGGCGAACCGAAGGCGTCGGGGAGCAGCATCCACCACTCTGCAGTGTGTTTGGACCTTCTTCTGACCGGTAATATCAACGCCTCCCTTCCCTCTCATCAGTATGGTCATGGACAAGCGGATGGGACCCTCCCATTTCTATCTGCACCGGTGCGACATTAAGCAAATGCGGGGACTGGAGCGATGCGTTGGATTTTTCGTAGAAGACTCCCGCGACCCCTCTTCATCCCAGGGAAGTCGGAGCGGCCGTATTAATGACAAGGGTGAGGCGCATAATGAAGAGAGAAATCTGCAGGTGCGGCGCCTCTGGTAGGCGTGAGTCCCTGGAGATGCCATGGACATCTGTAGAAACGAGATGATCAGAGACTCGGTTGCCTTCTGCTGATGGTCTCCCAAGTCTCGGTCCCAGGGTCTCCCAATTGAGGGGTACGTTTTCGACGAGAGACTCTCCCGGTCGTTTCCAAAACAAAAGCAAATCAGAATCAAGAGCGATCCAATTTGTCTCCCCCAGACATCCAGCAGTTGCCAGTTCAATGCCAAAGCAGCGAGTCTTATTCTTCCCACACGTGACGCTGTGCTGAATTGAGTAACTGCTCGTTTTGCCTTCATCATCGTCGCTTTTCTTTTTCTCACTCTTGTTTTGCATCTGGAACTTATGTATAGTATTCTTTTTATTCTTCTTCTTCATTAGCTTCACCACATCCGTCCACTCTTGCCTGTATCGCCGCCACCATAGCCATGTTCTCGGGCTCTGTGCTCCCCCACTGGGATCGCAAATCCGCTGAACGCTCGAGTGGCAGCTCCTATGAGGTCCCCTTCTTCCTCAACGCAGCCTATTATCCGAATTGGCGCATATATCGGAAGCAGCCGCCCTCGGCGCTCAGATTGGGATTTATCTCTCATATCTTCTACGCGTTTGCCTGGTACATTCTAGTCATACATCACCTTGGGGGGGTTGAATCCGCCTGATCACGGTCGTAGAACCAGATTCGTTAACCAACCTTGTCTTGTTTCTTTAGGGTCAAAGAAGACGGCACGGTTTATGTAACTCTCCCAAGCCCAGACCTTATAGTTTGATCTCATCGGGTAAAACTCGTGCTGACCAGAGTGACTGAAAACCATTTAGCTGAGCGATGAGTGGGCAGACACACAGATGCCCGTGGACGGCACGAATGGGTGCCTGCGGGCGTTCGCTCAGCTCAAGCCGCAGTATTCCACGATGAAACTCATTCTCTCGATCGGGGGAGGGGGGAAGGGGAGTGAGAACTTCGCCGCGGTAGCTCGGAGCCAGTCTCGCACCGAAACCTTCGCCCAGTCTGCGAGACAGCTGGTAGATGAGTTCGGTCTCGATGGAATTGATGGTGCGTGGTCTCCTTTCAATCGAGTTGCCGTGCTCATGTTTCTGTTCATGCAGTGGATTGGGAACACCCCTCAGACCCTCAGCAAGGACAAGATTATATCCACCTCCTCGCCCGGCTGCGAGATTATCTCCCACCCCCATACGTAGTAGCGACCTGTCTCCCAGCCGGGCAGTGGGCGCTCCAGCACATCGACCTCAACAAAGCCCAAAATTACGTCGACCTGATCAACATCATGGGGTACGACTTTGCTGGGCCGTGGGGAGGAGAAACGGGACACCATGCCCAGTTGTATAGCCCATCATACGCGGCGTCAACGATTTCATGCCAGTCCGCCGTATCATATCTTCTTGTACAGGGTGTCCATCCCAAGAAACTTCTCTTGGGAATCCCAGTATACGGGCGGTCTTTTCTGGGCAGCGACAACATCGGACAGCGATACGAAGGCTGCGGCGGGGAGGACGGAGTATTCGATTATAGCGAGCTCCCGCGCCCGGGGGCAACGGAGTATCACGACGAAGAAGTTGGAGCAGCGTACTGTGTCGGCGGGGACGGCGGGTTCGTGACATACGACACGCCCCAGACAGTACAGCAGAAAGCGGAGTTCGTAACTCGTGAGAAGCTGGGAGGGCTGTTTTACTGGCATATCGGCGGGGACGCCCGAGGGTCACGTAGTCTCATTGAGACAGGGTTCCAAACACTGCACGATATGTAGCTCAGACTCGCACTGTCTTCGCCATGGGTTTGGGGAGCGTAAAGAGAAAATGGGGAGAGAAAAAAACGGGGCGGCTATCTGCTTATCCACGTTAATTCATGTCCAGTTAGTGAAGGTAACATCGAGTCGAAATAACAATAATTATCGAAACTGAGTCGAGGGAAACTCGCATCCTTTAAACCACTCTCTCAAGAAGAGCGCCTGCCAGTGGGAATGGAGGGTTGATAAGCTTGCAGGACCCCGGCCTGATAAGGACCGGCACCCACAGCCGTCCGAGAGGGAAGGAGAATAATCCTGGAACACTGGAACACCCCGAGGGACCACAAGGTACTTATCTTCCTATCAGTGCCCTCTCTCACCCAATGAAAGTCCGAAGATGAAAGATAGCCCAAGACCGAATTGCAATTCCTTCCCTTGATGTGTCGTGCTCCGACGAGTCTTGGATGGGTCCGTCGGAGTCACCTCATTCCTGCAGTGGTGTCGTTATCAGCGGCGGGCGACAGGCAGGCAGGCAGGCTCCTTCAGTCCCACCCGCGACGAGACACATGAATGGAAGAATAATGAAAGTACCTGAAAGAAATACATAATCGTCGGCCATGCAATATTATGCAATTCTGGTGTCATATTCCCCATGGCTTTCCTTGCATACAGGATGGGGAGTGCCGATCGTTGGGGTCTCGAAAATCTATTTCTGATTCTGATCCAAAATCGAGCAGTTCTTTATATAACTCCATGTTCCCGATTCATGTTCATATCCAAATCTCATTATTAACACCTGACCGACCGCATTTCCCTATTCTGATCTAAACGGCGATCTTCGCAAACGTCCCGAGAATATCCTCAAACTGCTTCCCCTTTGCAAGCAGCAACCCGAGCAACACGCGCGCCTTTGGCGGGTTTAAGAACCCACTCGAGATCCCACCTTCCCCGGACTCAGAATAGGGCACCTCGCCGCTGGGCGTTCGGGTGCTCCGCACGACGGGGAACTGCTTTGTCTCGATGAGTTCGGCGATGGCGGAGTCGTAGGTGCTTGAGACGGAGCCGGCGCCTGTCCCTGCAATCTGATGCGGGAATGGTTTGTTAGTATTAGGTGGCATCGCGAGAGCAATGGAGGAAAGGAGGGAAACATACAACAATGCCCTTCGCGCCGTTGTCGACGGCATCAAACAGCGTATCGTTGCTCATGTCCTGATATGAGTAGAGGATGTCGACGCGCGGGATCTCAGTGACGTTCGTCACATCGATGCTGGTCTTCCCCGTCGGCTCAACAGGCGGGTAATAGAAGTACGGCGTATTCGAGACAATCGCACCAAGGTAGCCGGCCTCGAGAGCCTTAAACGTATCCATGGTATTCGCATTCGTCTTGGTAACATAGTATGCAGACGCGATACGGTCGTTCATGACCACCAGCGCTCCCCGGTTTCTGGCCGCTTTGCTCGCAGCAACAGTAACAGATTGGAGGAGGTTGTATGGTCCGTCGGCGGAGATAGCGGTTGCAGGACGCATAGCGCCGACGACGACGATGGGTTTCCCACAGTTGACCGTTGCGTCGAGGAAGAAGGCAGTTTCTTCGAGGGTATCTGTGCCGTGGGTGACCACGGCGCCGGCCATCGTGGGGTCCGCGCAGACGACTTTATTCAGGCGTTTTGCCATCTCGAGGAGGATGGGGGAGGATACGTCGGGGCTGCCGACGTTGGCGATCTGCACGCCTGCGACGTTTGCAACGTCGAGCATTTCGGGGACGGCGTCGATGAGGGTTTGGATGCCCAGGGCGCCGGCTTGATAGCCCGTCGTTGCCGTGTTGTCGTCGGCTGAGCCGGCGATTGTGCCTCCTGCATTGGTGTTAGAGTAGTGATTGACTGGGCGTGGAAGGGGAAGGTGTACCCGTTGCGAAGATAGTTACATTGGGGAGGGTCGTGTTCATCTGAGTGAAGTTCAAGCCGTTGGGGTTTGTGAAGGCGTAGGTGACGTTTAAGCTCGGCTCATCGCGAGGGTATACGAGAGGAGATGCATCAATGGCCGCGGCCAAGGCAGCAACCACGAGAGTTTTAACCCAGGAACCCATGGTGTATGTCAGTCGCAGCAGCAACTACTAAACCAAGTGGAAAAAAAGAGGGATTGATGATGTATAGCTCCTCCATCTTCACGCCAAAGACGGGCCATTTATACCTGCGCAATGACTTGCGAGATTCGACCTTGTGGGTAAGAAACTTGGGGTGGGAGAAGCGTTATCACCACTGAGACGACAAAAGAGGAAGCTGACAGAGATGACAGGAGCTTCGGAGCTGCGATAAGCTGCACGCAAGCCGGTGAATGGAGCACCACTTTGGTTCGAGAATGATGGAGAAGAACGAAGTGGACCGCCAAGGACGAGAGGAGTCACTCTCTGGCTTATCAGGCGATGGAGGCCGCACTTTAGATAACAATGCAAATCGGAATCGCTTTGCATCAGAGATAAACCACACTTATATTCATTTGTAGTAATCACGAGTGGTCACAGGAATGGTCGGAGAAAAGGTTATAACAACAGGAACGAGGAAACCCTTGGAATCGCAATCTCATAGTGGTATTGGTATCTCAAATAGATCCATCCGGTCATGTCGAAGCATTACAACGGACAAAGAAACAGAAAACGTCGAGGAAAAAAAAAAAAGGCCGCCAGTCAGAAAAAAACTGCCCAGACAAACGAGTCATCACTCGATCACTAAATAACCTCGAGGATATTGAGGTCGACAACGAGCTCGTTGGCCTTCAGCGCGGCGGTGAAATACGGAATTTCCTTGCCATCGTACACGCTAGATTTGCCGACGATAGTCAACGGGATGGTGGGGGCACCGGCTGGCAGATCGCCGATAATGTCAAACAACTTGCTGTTGCTCAGGTTAGAGAGCATGGGGACGTTGTTGTCACCAGGGTTGAGCACAAGATCGTTCAGGAATGACTGGCCAAGCGCCGTTCCGTTGGAGGAGATGTCCAGGGTTATGTTGCCCTATATGACACGCATTAGCGGACAAGCAGCACAGATTATGGGCGTCTGATTCGTACCATGCTCAATTGCAACACAGAGGGATTGGGGATGAAGACAGTGCCATGGGCATTATTCCCGTCTTCTCGGTCACTATCGAATCTAAGAGACTTAATCTTGAAGCCCTTGAGCTTGTTGAGGCCTGCATCCACGGTCAGGGGGCGTGTCCTGTGAGGACTTTTGGTAAAAACTTCAGCTCACCCTTCATGGTGACCGTCTTATTGTACGTCACATCAATCTTCGGGAGCGCTCCCAGCTTCAGGTCCGGCTCGCCATATACACCCAGATTGAACTCCTCATTCATCATCACTGCGGTCGAGAAGGCCGCGAATTGGTCGGCATCGGTCAAGTCAACCCACTGCTCCACATGTACAGCAGCATCGTCTCTGGCCTGGACCTCTGGGACAGTAACAGTAGCGAAGGCAGGCGACCCCTGAAGGCTAACGTCGGCATCAAAGCTGTAGATCTTCGGGTGGAAAATGCTGCCAGATCCGATGACCTGTTTTTGATTGAGCTGGAAGCCATCGGGAGTGGGGTCGGTGATGACCATAGACTCAACCGTCAAGGTAGAGTCATTGATGTCGCCCTGGGCAATGTTCGGATAGCCGACATAGACACTGTCCGAGGCAAACGGTTAACCCAGCTGCTCCTTGCTTTTACCAAGCGAAGAGCAGACTTACAGCGGGAGCGCAATAATGAGGACGACCGCGCAGAAGACGATCAGATGAGCCCACCACCACTTCTTAAAATGTGCCTTCAGCTTGGCCCCAAAAGTGGGCTTCGCACCCGTCATAGCGACCTCCTCAACGGCCGCTTTATCCGACATCTTGAACCGCGGTGGTATAAATTCTAGAACACGCCCAACCAGGTCAGTATGTGTGACCCGGTTGTGAGAGGAGGCCTCAGGGGAAATACAAGTAGAAGACCTGTCACTTGCGACTTATCAGGACAGTTAGTAACCAACGGGTACGGGTTACAGAGGAACAGAGACCGCGGGTGATGGGCATATACCTAGTTCACAACTAGAGAACTCAAGAAAAGGAAGAAGTAGAGAAAGGAAGGAAACCGAAGAGAAAGAGTGGCGAGAAGCGAAGAGAACACGACCCTTGAGGTCCTCGGCGAAGTCCCAATCGCAGAGGCTCGAGATGCGAGGAGAGGAGAGAGAAAAACGAAGCCGGCAAGCACACGGGTCGAGAAAAATGAGCTAAAAGTCGTTGGATGGATCCCGAAGCATTTTTATCTACCCTTCCAAGAGAGGCTTGAGTCGATCACATGTAGCCACAGAACCACCAAGCACCGCGGAGTGTTCTGTGGAGCAAAGGGGCTTGAACACTGAAGAGCAGAATAATGCCGAGAGAAACCCACGGGGGTCCCGATATGATGTCGCCGCCAAGTCTGATTCCAGGAAAGGGGGAGGCGACAATTGCCCGTGCCTTGTGCCACACTCACTTCGGTCCTTGGAACCAGAATCGGGATATAAAGCCTCGGTGATTCTCGAGTCCCGGTGAAACAATTACAGTGTCTGAGACTGTTCGTATGAAGATCGACTTGACATGCGTCTCTGCGTGACGCATCACCATGAAACAGCCCTTCAGATGGGCCGAGGTGCCCACAGGAATTGGAGGTCAAAGAAACCCGGAAAAAAGTCAAACGGAGGGAAAAAGCACCCCTCACTCGCTCGCCATCGTGCAGCCGACTGGCCCAGCGCCGGCACTCAAGCAGCGCAACAAAGGGAGACAGCTCCTGCAAATCTGCAGGGTCAGGCCGAAGAATGGAACCTGGCTTCAGGGCTGTTCATCTTGTTCCCCAAATTTCCCCATGATGATCCATGCTTGGCCCAGGAGGCCGGCCCATTATTGGGCGAGACAGAAAGTGGAGTCCTGGCCGCCAAGGAGCCGATGCGGGACTTGGGCCACAAGCGAATGGGAGCCACTGGCTGGACCATCAAACATTGGTCACTCGGGGGGGCTAAGCCAGGGTGGGCTTCCACCCCGGCCACTCCAGGCCACTGGTCGAGGTCGCCAATGGTGCAACACAATCCCATCATGCCAGTAGTGTGACCTGGTGTGTGAACTCTGACTGCATTTGGCCAATCCTCCGTCCGCTTCGTCCACTCGCCCTCAAGGGGGGGAACCTCTGCGACCAGAATCCTCGGTTTCGACTCTCGAGCGAGGGGCGAATTCTGGCACCCGTGCTCGCTCGACGGCGCTGCCCACAAACTTGGTCGAGATCGACAAGCAGGAACACTCGAGGAGGGTGCCTTCGCTTCGCTGCCGAGCCGACGGTGACGGCACTGAAGCGGGGGAGAAAATTTCTTGCAGCAGGCAAACCCCGTGACTCTCCTGGAGGACGGAAGCACCCGAATCGCCCCAGATTCTGACTCAGCCAAAGAATCGCCATCGAAACGGGAGAATGCGATGACTTCGAGGTTGGAGGGTTGTTGTGCCAAGAAACTCAATTGTCTGTCATACGACCTTGCGCCCCTTCACAGATCACGATCCGCACCACCTGGGCAAAATCACGTCTCTGCAGCATTCACTACAAAGCCACAACAGTCAGTTGCTCCGAGAACACCGTCTATTTGCAAATTGGCCACCACTGTGGTACAAGGCGCTGTTCCAGCAATGTTTGATTCGTCAGGATCATCTCGGTAGCTAAGGGAAGACAACGAAGGATTTCCGCCACATGGGGAGAAAAAGATATAGAAAAGAAATGAAATGACAGAGATAATTGGCGGAGAGAAGAAAACAGACATCACGCAGTGATTAGATAAGTGAAGGGTATCCAAGAAGAGAGTTTGATGCCCGCAAGGATGGAAATAAGAGAGACACATGCTTTTTATGCACAGTTCAAGGCAGGGATATCTGCTCAAGGGAAAAAAAACTTGGGATCAGTAATAGGGAGGTAGAAGGGGAAATAAATATAAGGGGCAAGAATGATCACCATGGCGATAAAAGAAACTTCATCTCAAGTATGCTCAATGAAGGCTCACGAGAATCAAAGTCAAAACGTAGAGGAAGTAGAGGGCCAAAGAAAGAAAAGCCAATATGCGCAGGAAACTGAAGGAAAGGGAAGGGAAGATGACATGATGCAAAATCACATCAAGGGTTTCCGCTTGACGCCGCCAATGCTATTGTCTCTGCGTAATAACGCAAGGCTTAAAATGACACACGGAAGAACCATCTATGCTTCGTGGGCGTTGGGTTTTTTGCGCTGGAAAAGACTGCGAGTTCGGGATTTGCTGCGTAGCTTCCTCTCGGGGGCATCGGTTTGCCGGCCACGAGACCGAGTGTTGGGATCATCATCTGACATATACTTGTCTTTGTAAATCCTGCACAGAGACCAAATCAGTATCAAGTTACGGACGAATTACTCCAAGTTGGACCTACCAGCTGTTTCCAACCATGCTCATCCCCTTGGATTCCGCCTCGCGATAGAATTTTGCTGCCTTCTTCAAATCTTTCTTGCATCCAACACCTTCGGCGTAACAGTAACCCGCTTCAGCAAGCGCATCAGCATCCCCCCATCGGCCTGCGGTCTCAAAACAGCGCAACGCAAGAGCTTTATCCTGTTCAATACCCCATCCGTTAAGATGGCTCACACCAAGCTCATAGACGCTGAGAGCGAACTGAGCCCTGTAGGCCTTTTGAAGTTCCCGCGACTTCGCTGACACGGATGGGTCAGCGTCACTATTTAGTTCCAAGCCAACGGAGTCCATCGCTTTACGCAGCCACCGCACGCCTTCCTGTTGGTTCGGCCGCATACCCCAGCCATGCCGACAAGCCAAGGCGTAGAGTAACATTCCAACCGGATGGTCCTGTTTCGCGGCAATTCGTAGATGATACGTCGACTCATTCAGCGATCCCTTCTCATGAAGCTCAATGCCCTTCGCGACATGGTCTTCTGCAGATATAATCGCAGAAGGCACGGCCACCTTCGCTGTCTGGGGGCGCAGCGTGGACGCCGAGTCCGCGGAGGATGTCGTTTCCGAGATGTCGTCGGTTCGGCACGTTTCTAGACTCGGTTCCCGTGGCGCACTCTCTCGTTCCGGTTTCTCGGGAAGTGGCGTCGCTGTGTGGTTGGATGATCTAGAGACAACTGGTGTCAATAGTTTACCCTCCGATGCTGGGGACTCATAGACTGAGCGTGGTTTCTGCGGCGCGGGAGACTCTTCAGTAGACGGAGGCGGAGACGGCGTTCTGGCAGACCGCTGCGGCTCGGCCGTTTTCGGGCGCTGCTCGGGGCTCTCAAACAGCGGCTCCTGCCATTCGAAATGCGGCGTCTGCAGGCCAGAGAATATAATCGAATCCCTAGCTACTCCACGCCCGCGAGGAAGTGAGTACTTTGTGTATATATAGGAGGAAACCGCCGACGATGGCTCGTCCTGCGGCGCGGTAGACAGGTCCGAAGGTCCTGGTACCATAATGGGATTCGGTTTATTATTGCGGTTCATCGTGCCCTGCAAGTTAGCAGTCGGCTGCTCCGATACCCCAAGCCCAATGGGTGCAGAAAGGCTTGTGCTTGACCGACTTAAAGGACGTGAAAAATTGAATGACGGGCGAGGAAGATGGCTGCTGTTAGAGGCCTCTGAACTTATAGATGGCGACCGAGGGTGTGAACGGCTCATCGTGGCCATCGGGGAATACGGTAGAGACATCGCGCTACTCGAAGATAGTTTGCGTGGGTTCGAGAAAGTTGAACCACCATTAGAGCTGCTGTAATCATCGTCCGAGCTCTCCGTTTGATGGACACGAGAACTACTCGACGGCCGGGACAGAGGTGAGGCAGGGGGTGCAAGGCTGCGAGGAATATTCAGGCGAGAAGCTGAGTCCGTTGGCGATTTATGAGACGATCCAGGGACCGCATATCCGATAGGAGAGGGAGCATAGAACCGGCGTGGATCGTCCGACGAAGCACAGAGACTATTGTCTTCCTCCGGAGATTCCGCGCGCACTGCGTCAAACCTGAAGCCTTCGTTGTCGACGAGGGGAGATTCGCTTTTTGGCGTCGCATCTTCGTCGTCTGGGTAGCCGTGTTTACTGGCGAGATGGGATACGCTGCTCAAACGAGGGTGTTCAGACTGGGGGCGAAACCGAGGTTCCTCCGGCTCCGGACGAGATTTCTGGGTCGGATGTCTCGTCAATCCTCCTCCTGCGCTCTGCGAAGAATCGCCAGACGACGCAGATCGAAAATAGCCGGGTCGAGGCTGAGACAAGGATCGTGCAACACTCGCGGGGGGCAGGCGACTCATTCGTCGATCTCTCCGTGCTGACTCTTCCAACTGGCGCGCCAGAAGCCGGCCCTGAGCCGCAAAAGCATCGAGCGGGGATAGTGCGGGAGGCACTTCGCCATCAAAATGTTCGATGCGCGGCGATGCAGCGCCACTTCGAGCCATGTCATGAGAAGGCGAGCGGGAACTGTACTGCGGCCGGTAGGCCATTGTGATACTCCGATGCACACAAGAAGCGGACGATTCTTTCAGGCGTTTGGGGCGAGAATAAGAGAGGCGCAGTGACCGCTAAGTTCATTCAGCCTTGTAGTGTCCTGTGGTAAACTCAGCCGGCGCGCATTGAGAACAAGAGATGACGATCGCAGCGGCAATTGTTTCGTCGAGTCTGGAAGACGAGTTATGACGAGCCGAGAGGAAACCTCGCTCGGCAGCGAGATAGGGGCGTTCGAATCCGGGGGCGGAATTACTTGAAAGGAGTGGCAGCCCCAGAATGAGAAGCGGAAGTAAAGAGTCGAGTTGGTCAACAACGGTGGACAACGGGCCAGGGCCGGACAGTCGAGTTCAGATGAGGCGGAGAAAGGAGCGGCAAGACGAAACAGAGCAGAGGTCGGTCTGTTGTGATCGAAGCTGGAACAATGGGAACGGACCATCAGAGAGGAGATCGAGCGTGGGTTAACATCGCGCGGCGCGAGGGACGGTTGCAGAAGAAGTTCATTCAGAACGCGATCCGAGCAGAAGCGTCAAGTTCGAGCAACGGGAAAAGAAGACAGCAAGAAAGGACAGACGGAATTTCGTCAGGTTGTGACGATGTGACGATCGTCGACCTGACGAGGGGCGGACGGGTCGGACGTCGCTGCACGTCCAACTGTGGAGGAGTGTATTCACCCCGTCCACAAGCACCAAGAACCCCCGGATTACCTCCAGATCAGGCACACATTCTGGAATTTATACAGAAACCGAGTCGGTACAGTTCCGGTATAACAATTACGCGAATTCATGTAAACTAACCGAGGAGAAGTCACAGAACAACTTGAACGACTGGAGGTCTGAGTCAGGGGCTGGCTGGATAGTTAGAACGAAAAGTAAATAAATGAAGTAATCACACTGGAGATTCATGACGTTTTCTGGAGCCCATTCTTGGCAGGGCCAATTGCTCTTCTCTCCATCCCTTGAACAATTTCTTCAATTTCGTGGTGAAGACTGTGTCGCTTGGGTCAAATCGAGTCTCGTGCTTCAACCCGAAAGACCTTCGGAGACCCAGACCAAGTGATAGACAAAACTGTCGCGCAATTCACTGGCAGCCTGCCAGTCAGATCGCCAGGGGAAGCAAGAGGTGAAACTGTCAAACCATGGACAATTTGAGTTTGGTTCGTTCCCAAACTCCCAGACAAGTGGAGACGGAACGAAACGCTCGTTTTCATCCTCGATTCGCCTCCAGGACCAAGCTCAGACTTTGAGACAAATGACACATTGACGCATGGTCACTGAGCCAGTCTTGCGTACCTGTGAAGATTATCTGGCCAGGGACAAGCCAGGGGAGTCGAAGGCGAGGACAGTTCTTCCTTCAATGGTTCTCTTTTTTGTTTGGTGGCGGAGAACCCCTGTTATTGCGATAATCTCCCGATTGCCCAAACTGTCCAAAGAGTCGGACGCCAGAAGACAGCCCCATCCACCAATGTTTGTGGAACAATGTTTCAGCTCGTGCCCAAAGAAATTCGAGACTCTCCAGCTGACATCTTTCACGCTGGTCGAAATGCGTGGATCAACTCTCAAAAGTCTCGCCGCTCACAACCCAAAGCCCAGCGTCACCTCGATTGGTTGATAACTTGTTCATGAGTTACTTACACGTCGACTTTGTTGGGACATCAGATCATCATGGATGGAAGGAATCGATCTTTTGAATCATATTCGGTGGATCACCCAAGACAAACTAAGATGATTTTCACAGAGCAGAGAATGCTTCGATTAAGACGTTTTCGTAACTTATCGAATAGGGTGGCAATAGTTATCAGACCCCAAAAACCTTACCGATCAACTTTTTCCCAGCCAGTTTCGCTTCCACTGCCGCTCGAACTCTCCGAAGAGGAGGGGTATCCTGCATATCCGCTTCGAAGTCCTAACATCCATCCTACGAGGCCAGGGGGCGTCCAGCGGCCAATGAAGTGATAAGACCGTGCGCCTCTACCAGCGTACCTCACAGGCGTCTTTGCCGCTCGTTTTCCAAAAATGTTTCTCGATGTCGGTTCCAATGCGTCGAGCACAGCGTTATGAAGGGCTCTGGCAGGCGATCCCCGCACCATGCTAGGTCCGGCAGACGCGACAGGCCGTTGCTCAATGCTGTTAAGATATTGGGGCCCATACAGGGCTCGTTGTTGAACGCTCCAGGTAAGAACTTCAGTTCCTGCAATGTGACTGTTTGGAGCTCGATACTGCGGCCCGAGATCAATATTTCCAAGTTTCAATTCCACCAGGTCAACATTGTTGTGATGCAGAAGTCTCAGTTCCCTTCGAAGGGATGTTGCAAAACCTGATAAGGCACGCACCGTGGCTACCTCGGGTCCAGAAAAGGGTGCTGAAAGCGAAGATGATATGGAAGGGTAGATCAGAATAATAGTACCACTTGTGTTGCGAACTGTTAGAAGAGGTAGAAAGACCTGAGTCGTTAAAATGGGCGATAGAAGGCGTGTATTTATAGTGTCAACCCAAGTAGACGGAGGAATAGTGGCCACGGGCCCGGCTACAAAGTTTGGCGAAGGGACTAGTATGAGCCCACTCAACTGACAGATATGCGGCGACACCCCAGGCATCGGGGAGTGTGGCTGGGTGATCATGGTGTGGATTTCATTCAACGATGTTTGCACCTCAGACGGCGACGAAGGCAACTAGAGAGATTAGCATTGACTTACGAATGCGGATAAAGATGCGACTTACTGTGGCCAAGTCGAGCCATAGAGGCCTTATATCAGGCCGATTCTCGGACCGGACCAATTGCTCTTCTTCTGCGGATGACACGGTAATATAGACGATATATCCTCTCCGGTCTAGATCCGCTGCTATCGACCGAGTCATCGGCTCATGCGGTGACCCAGCAATCACTAATCCGATGTGAGCCTCGAGATCAACGTATGTTGGCACTGAGATACAATAGAAGAGCCAGCCTACCTATTATCTCCTTCCGCCCACCGTTTGCGGCCCGCCTTGCTTTCCGTCGCTTAGCTCTCAACTTCTTGCTTCCAAAATATAGGACACAGGTCGTCCCCACAAAAGCCAGAATGGCCGCACTCAATGCTCGGTTTCGAGCAGCCCAACCGCGCACACGATCACACAGCGACTGCGAATGAGGGGTACAGGGGCGGGTCTTTGACGATGGCCGAACACTTGACGGTAACCATAACTGATGGGAGAGCGTATCCCGAACAGCGTCCGCTACGTGGTCAACATGGCGGTCAATCGCATCCGCAACCTGCAGCGAATACCTCCTGACGTCATGGGGAATAGAAGCGAGCTAGAAGAGAATACCATAACTCATCAGAACTCAGCCGTGGCTGGCTATAGTAGGGGACAAATCCACTCACGTAATCGAAGAAAAATTGATCGTCACTCGTCATATCGATCAGGTCGAACGTTGTTTGAAGGTCAAGTCAGGTCTCCAAACTCTGATAAGGCGAGGGTCCGTCGATGAGCAGCCGCTGTCACCTGACCAACGAGTTGTTCTCAACCCATTGGAAGCGACGTCGTCGTCCTCGTCTCGCCTCCCCTGGCTCGGAATCGAGAATTCTAGTTGTAACCACGGAAATGGATTCCTGATGATTCTCGGGTATCTGATGTTACTGATGACGCCTCTTGAGAATAAGATCCCGTGAATCCGAGCTGTATATTCCGGGAGTATATAAGGAGAGCAATAGCCGAGTCCTTCTCGAACAGAAATCAAGCCACTAGCGCGGAGGAATGAAGATACAGTGGCATGACAAAAGTTTGCAAAAATCCCCACAGTAAGCGCTAGTACAAAAGTAATGCCGCTTCCTAATTAGTCTTAGTCGAAGCTATTCTGCCAGCCAAAACAACGCGTTGAGAGTAATTTGGGGTGGTGAAGCAATTAAATCTCTATATAATAATGCCAAAACGCAAGGAATTGACACCAGATATCCGGGCCAGGCTCTGTAAGCTTAAGGCAATTAGATGGTCATTTAAGATGATCCATCAGCAATATCCTGATATTCCATATGCAACAATCTATTCCACGATAAAGCGCGAGCGTACGCGGAAAGATCAAAAGTCCTCCCCTCGCTCTGGACGGCCTAAAAAGATCTCTCCTGAGGAACAACAACATCTACTAGATCTAGTAGAGCAAGATCAGCATATCAAGATGCACGAGCTCTCCAAGGCAGTCCAAAGCAGCCCTTCAGTCCGTACAGTTCAGCGACTATTCCGTACACTACACATGCGGAAATGGAAGCAATGTGAGCGGCCAGAAATTACGCCTGCAAATGCAGAAAAGAGGCTAAGATAGGCACAAACTTATGCAGAATATACCGCAGAGGACTTTTACCAGGTTATCTGGTCTGATGAGTGCTCTGTTAAGCAAGGAGCTGGCGCGCGAAGGATATACACCTTCCAATCCCCAAGACAACAAATTATTGAACGAGATGTCCATGCTGTACGCTATGGCAAGGGTGTGAAGCAGATGTTCTAGGCTGCCTTTGGCTTTAATCGACGGACTGGTCTTCTTCCTCTTGAGGATGATCCTGAGGCTGCACGAGGGGGGGTTACTGCCTGGGTTATACAGGGGGTATATGAAGCATTTCTCCCAGAAATCCTAGGCCCTGGGGATATCTTCATGCATGACGGAGCCTCCGTACATAGAGCTTATATTATACGCGAACTTCTCGCAGATATGGGCGTGGAAGTTATGGAATGGCCTCCATATTCTCCAGATCTCAATCCTATCGAGAATCTATGGGCTATTATAAAGGCTAAGATATATGAGCTTCATCCAGAGCTAGAAAGGGCGCTAGATACTGAAGACACCTTACAGCAACTTATTCAAGCTGCTATAGAGGCCTGGCATGCAATTGATAACCGGATTCTACAGAATCTATGTGCCACCATGCCTCATCGCGTACAGGCAATTATTCAGGCGGATGGCTGGTATACAAGCTACTAAGGTCAAGATAGCTTCGTACTAGATTAATTAGGAAGGCGGAAACTATTTCTGTACTAGCGCTTAATGTGGAGATTTTTGCAAACTTTTGTCGTGCCACTGTAACTATTTTAACTGATGAGAGTTATGTGGGGTAAAATATTGGATTTCCAATCCAGATCCAGATCAATCAATGTCCAGTACTATGAGAAGAATAATCGCTTGCGTTATAGGGCATGATGACGAGCATTTACTTGATGTTTGTCCTGCTCTCAACAGCAGGGCCGTCTCCGTGCAAGGAATCCAGAGTCTCCGGCCCTCTGGTTCCCCGAAGCCGAACCGCCGGATTTTGGTCAGTCAATATGACCTCCACTCCAACATCTTGATATAGCCACGCAGGCGCGAGCCTGGTCCGATTGTCATCTATGGGGGCGCTGTTGGGACCATCGTAGGCAAAGCACCACGTCACAGTATTCCTCTTCAATCTCATACTAAAGTTAATTGGAGGATTCCAGGTTTGCTCCAGTCCAATGAGGAAATGATTGATTATGTGCTCGACTGTTGTTCCAGTGGAAGGGAGAAGAATCCGCCTGTGAATAGAAGAGACGTGGGAGCCTGGAGGGTCCATCCGAGAATCCGAGCCACTGGCTGTCTGTCCGCTTCGGGGGTCGTGCCAGTCTGAAAAAAAAAAAAAAGAGCGCAAAACAAAACCAATCTCCACCTCACAGGTCCTATTCTCCACACTCATCCTCATCACTTGTGGCCTCAATGTTCTTGCGCGAAGGGCCAGTCCTCGAAAGTTCATCTGTAGAGTCGTCCTCTTCATCGACCCTGGAACTCGTACCGACGCCAACATAATCTGGGCGAGGAATTGATACCCCCTTCTCCTGAAGGACAGTCTCAATGTCAGGTAATAGAGTCATGAGGGTTGAATATTGATCAATTGGCAATGAAATGCCCTGCGACGCAAGGCCATTAGCTTATGTGTAAGAGGTATTACGCCTCGACGCAAAAGGGGAGCATACTTTCTTTCCAGGAAGCTCCTCTCCATCCTTCTCATAGTACTCCCTGATATTGACCATGGTTTTTCCACGAAAAGAGGAGACAGTGACGCGGCGCATTTTTGAGATTTCCCAGTAGCTGTCGCCATTCATGTCTTCTCTCCTAGTCGGAACCACATGAGAATTATGAGAGCTGATATCCCCCGAACGTTGTGCAATATTAACTTTAGACTTCTTCGTCCGGGGTGGTTTGTCATCAACGACGAAGTCATCAGTAGTGTCCGAAGTACGTTTTCTTGAGCGAGAAGCCATGGTATGAGCGAACGCAGGGAGGGGTAAGCTTGTTGTTGGAATAGAAAGAGCGCGCGTAAGGCTCCGCCTGTTATTCGATTTCGAAAAGAAGATTCTTGTCAATGAAAGGTGAGAATTCAAATTTTAGTTATTGATAACTGGAGATGGAGTTGGATACAAAGAAGGTCACGTGATTGGTGAGCTTTAGGTGTCCCAGATGGTGGTTGCAGCGCTCCAGGAAGACCGCCGCCTGTCGTTCCGCCTTGGAAATTAGTAGTTTTTCAAACTCCAGTCTGCTGTGTCCCCTTCCGTCTTCTTCCTCTTTCCACCATATTGGGCCGCTTTCGTCCTTTCGACTCTTTTTTTGGACTTTCCCATCCATGGACCAAGATACCTCCACACCACCAATCGAGGTGAGCTTACCATTACAACAGGTCCTCAATGTCTGGGATTGTATTCGGGGGAATAGCCCTATCTACGAATTTTTACTCGGTGATGTGGATATTCACCATGCCGAAGAGGGCTTAAGGTTGGCTCCAAACACCTAAACTGAAAAGGGGCTGGCTCTCCATGGCGTGTTCTCCGCCTGTGCCACCGATTGGGCTGGCGGGTTGGCAATCGCGTCTTGTGGGCTTGAATCCACCAGCGTGAGCCCCAATATCAATGTCAACTACCTTTTCTCGGCGACGCCCGGCGACTGGTTGGAGATTAAGGGCTATGCTAATAAATTTGGGAAGACTCTCGCGTTTACCACGATAGCTAACTCAAAATGCACAATCTCTGGCGACATCACGCTGCTGGCCCAAGGATCTCATACGAAATATATCAAAACGCGTTGATGCAGCAACCTACTACCTGGGTAAGCAACCAGCCTCCTTCCAGCAGGTGCCCTTGAATGAATCAGAACATACCGCCATCTTCTTTGCATCCAGCATGAAAAACATGTACTTTGAATGCCTGGATTCACTCGGATAGCGGAGAAAACCCCATTAATTTTGCTTTAAATACCTTGCTATTATCTTCTACCAGCAAGGTTCGCATTAATTGGTGGAGACATACTTCTACCTCACTTTAGCCATTGATAGTATTCCACACCCCAGTGTTATACCTATTCACACTCAGACCTGTTGATATTACAAAGTAACAGGCGCCGCATGTATAATTACTCAGATCAATCCTTAAAAAGACCTTTCCGCCCGTGTGTAGCCACAAAGACAACTTGATCAAGTGTATCCACCATTCATAGGGGTCTCCTTGATTCGCCCCATTCGGGGAACCTTGGAAGAGAACTGTCAGTCCGCCTATTATGTAAGGAACCGCTGTTCTGATGCTTCAGCCGAGCCAAGACATCTTTCATTGACCATGCTCTCCTCCAAATCAAAGACTGAAGGACCCAACAGCCCCATTCATTCCGAACCCCGAACCGTCACCTCTATTAAGCGCGAAAAGGGGACCCTGGCGGGCTTACAGCGTCCATGCACCAACTTCATCCATACCAGCGACTATGGACGTTTCGAACGATGCATTGCTTCGATCTCGATCCGACCCAGCCCAACGCTCCGAGCAACCTGCTTCCAATCACCGCCCAATGAAACATGACGAGGATAGTCAAGCAAAGGCTGAAAATCCGATCACCCCGACTTTAAAGGAGCTGACTGACCTGGCGTTACAATTCCTTTCAGCATCCAGCAACGAAACGCTGCTCCTTGTCCTTGCCTGCCTTATGGGAGCAACATATTTTATTTTTGGAAGGCTCGGGCTGATAATTATTGGTGTAGCTATTGGAGTCACACTTCATGCGTCGTGGGAGGGCGCAGGTAATCTTCCACCCGAATCGCAACAAGGTTTCAGCAGGAGGCAGCTCTCCCTGCATATATCTAGCCGATTGCTCGACTGGCAGAACAACAAAGGGCCGGAACAGGGTGCAAATCATATTAACCATGAGGGACATGTGATCGAGGATAATTCGGGTCCGGAACTCGATCCGTCTATCTTTGGGCCGGCGACGGCCAGCGCTCTACAGTCGTTGGTCGATGCGGTGGTGAGAGATTACGTGAAGTAAGTGCTAACGACCTATGCAATATCACGAGCTTACCAGCAAGGGGAAAGCTACTGGTATGAACCGATTCTTCCGTCTGAATCGTCATTTCCCATCTCTTGTCGGAGGATATTAGTTGGCTTTATCACTTCCATTTCATCTCACCTACGTCGTAAACGAACGGCCGACGCCTTCCTGGAGTTTCTCACTAATTCAACTTCAACGGCTATTGTATTTTTGAACGAACTATCTACGGCATTTGAGGCCGCCGGCCCTACCGTTACAACAGAGGATGCCATCTTGCGTTACCTAGAGTCAGATCCCGAGAGCAGTCTCTCGAACCTTTTAGCAAATCAACAGCAGCACAAGAAACTCATAATGATATCAGACGATATCTTGTCTAGGTTCCTCGACCATGATGCTTACAGTTGTGCCCCTCTTCGGAACCTTCTTCGCGAGATTCTAGCTGGGGTTGTCTTCGAGTCGACGATCGTTAGTATGTCTAAGCCTGAGTTCATAAATGGTTGGATTACATACTTGTTCAGTGAGGGCGAGTCTGAAATCATGAACGCGATCGACGCGGGGGTGGAGGGAGCTCGAACCCACGGCGTAACAGCTACCAGTACGAAGCCAGCTTCGGTTTCTGGGCCGGATATTATTGCAGACCCCGGCCCGGTCCCGAAGGTTCCTACCCGTACGGTAAGTAAAATTGACCAGGCTACAGAGGAGGCCATGCTCGAAGCCAAGCGCCTGAGCGACATGATTGCGGCCCAGACTCCGGAGAGAGGCGCCGAAGAGACTATGCAGAACGACGTCCACGAAGGAAAGCTTGCCACAAGTGACAGTGCCATTACCAATGCAGACACAGAAGGTATGATCGGAATGAAGCCAAGTGCCAAAGCTGGCTCTGCTGGAGATGCACATGAGGCCGGACCACCCGAAGGGGGCGGTTCGCTCCCTTCGCTACCTTTACACTCTCCCGAAACCCCTCCGACTACTTTACCGCCAGAGAGCCTGAATACGCCATCCGCTTTCACCCTCTACCGTGCTTCTATAACAGTAGATGATAGCGTGGATTCTGGGGACAAGACCACCCTTCGAGTGAAACCGTCATCAAGCTACTTACTCCAGATTGAACCCCAGTCCGGGCGTTCAAGTGGTTGGATGGTGTTCAGGAAATACATGGATTTCGAGTCCATACATGAGACGTTAGGAACAATTTCGAGATTAAATGAACTCCGATTTGGGGATTCACATCCAATTGTGCCGCCTTGGAGAGGACAGACAAGGCAAGCTCTGGCACGTGCCTTGGAGCGATATCTTCAAGACGCTCTTCATTTAGAGCCACTTGCAGAGAGCGTGACCATGAGACGATTTCTCGAAAAGGACGGGGCCTTTGGAGCTGAGCTTGCAAACCCATCCTCGAAGCCCGGCTTTGTCTTCTCAGGCCAGACTGCCTTTGGAAACGTCGGCAAGGGTGTCTTGGACGTATTAGCAAGCGCACCGAGAGGTGTCTCTGGAGGAGGCAAGGCCGTCTTCGAAGGTGTTACTGGCGTATTCGGTGGAACAAGCAAAAAGGCACCAAGTACCCCGGGCACAGACAACGAAAGTAGAGCCGGTGGTGATCTATTAAGAAATGAATTGCTTCTAAGGGCAGATAGCCCGGAGGATGACGAGGATCTAAGGCCAAGCTGCGACGCGACAGACGGTGCCTTGCCATCCCAGACGCGAGCGTCGGACGATACTCCTAACCTTCCCGGGTCCACCGAGGCCACATCCCTTACCGGGTCATCGGATACACCTCTGCGAACCCCAGGATCTGAAGAAAACCCTACCGGCGAAGCCACCGGCCGAGCCTCTACCACCCCCACCTCGATAGCTAGGGGCAGTATGGTTGTCAACTCGATCAACCTTTCCGGGGAGAAGGACAGTAACATTGTTTCGCTGACGGAAGACAGAAGGTCGACAGAAGCACCAGCTGGACGCAAACACCAAAACAACCCGATCACGGAGGATGAAACCCGCCTGGCAGTGGAACTCATCTTTGCGGTTATCAATGAACTGTATTCCTTATCCTCCGCCTGGAACATACGTCGGACCCTGTTAAATGCGGCAAAGACTTACATCCTTCGCCCCGGGAACCCGAGTCTAGAGACGATCCGCAATTTACTGCAGGAATCCATGATTGATAGCCATAGCTCAGACGAGGCCGTCGGGATATACTTGGCTAAACTCCGCGAGAATTCGCTACCAACCGCGGAGGAGCTGAGTTCCTGGCCCGCTCCTATTTCCGAACCTGAAAAAGAGCGCCAGAGAGAAGCTGCTCGTCGAGTCCTGGTCCAGAAAGGACTCCCGCAGACTATAACGAGTGTTATGGGGGCGGTTGCCAGCCGAGAAGCTCTTGGTAAGGTTTTTGACAGCCTTCAGATCGAGCTTGTCGCTCGGGGATTTGTATTTTCTGTCCTTTTACAGGCGTTGAGGGCTGTGGCTCTCTAGAGTTGGCAAAGCGACAAGCTTGGAGATGTTGCCTATATAATCATGAAGGAGACTGTGCCTTACAGCCGTAATACGCTTAAAATTCAAACACGGGCTCGTAAGGCTGCTCATTGACCCTTTTATATTGCCTTGATTACAATCTCCCCCGCTCTCTCGCAAATATTTTAGCCATCAACCCAGTGAGCGTGCGTACCATGGAAGGGAGATGGAGCTAAACATATCTACCACTGTACGTCGATGTCTATGAAGGAGCCACGATACTTCAAATAATTATATTTGGGCTGAAATTCTTCCCTAGTCATGCCATCCTGATTCACCGGTGATGTCACACAGGCTCGCTCTTCCTTGTGAATACGTAGGCTGCATTGCACAGCTGAGGCTTCGCGTAACAGGCGAGAGCGGTAGAGAGAGAAGAAAACTTCAATTATAGGTCCGCTGCAATACTTAGACCACGAGCTTAGAACGCGACCAACAGACCTCAAGACACTAGTGTTTTACGGGAACGATGGAGAATGATGAGTTTTGAGGGGGCTAGGCTAGAGATTATCGCAGGCATGCAGAATTGTATATCTTGGTCCGATGAAGCTCAGATCCTTGCCATATAGCGCATATAGACCATCGTGTTGCGCCAATATACGGTTGCAATCGATCCAAGTCGGCTGTGGGAATTTTGTCAAAGGTCCCCTGGACGTAGACGTTTTTTGCAAAGCATTTGCGAAAGCATGAAATGGTTAACGTCCTCGTCTGACCAGTAACTAAGATGGCTAGCAAGGCTTGCAATCAAGGATATATCGAACGCGCCCCTGTTGCGCCGAATTAGCGTATGTAGTCGAAGACATAGAGAAGTGCGGGAACGGGATTCGAGACGCGGGGGTAACCTTACTCCTGGATGCTATAATCGACTCGTCCATTGGAATTCAATAACCTCAATTTCTCATCTTCCATTCGTAATTTCCTCAAACTGCGGTCTGCTTCCTGTACTGGTACGTCTGGATCGCCCTTTGAATCGGCGTCCCCTTTCCTTCGTCTTAACTTGGCTTTCTGGAAGCCCTCGTAGAGCGTCTCTATTTCTGGGTCTATCAAAGTAGGACTGCGATTACCCAGAGCGTCTGCGCTCGCGGTCGAACGGGTTGGTTGTTGCTGGGAATGAAGACCAGGGCTTTGTTGCGAAGAGCTTTGGTCCGAGCTGATACCAAGGCTGCGGTTGAGCAAGCTGCTCGCGACACCGGATGTAAAGTTGGTCCACAACGACCCGACGCTTTGGCCAACGCGACTTCCAATCATCGAGAGGCTCTGCCCAGACGCAGTCCAGATGCTCCGCTTGACGGATGGTAGAGGTTGTGGCTTAAGAGACGACATCGCAGGAGATATTAGCGGTTCCATGCGATAGCTAACCGGGTCTGAGGGGTGGAATATATTGTATAGTTCCCGACAACGTGGCGTTGACGCGGAAAATTGCTTCTCGTTCATCGAGATCCCTGTGCCGAAAGTTGCAGACTGACGTTTAGATTTGAAACCTTTGTTGGCAGTCTCGTCGCTCCCTGCCAAAACCGGTGATCCCCCACCATTCTCATTCCCCAGAGACGGTCGCCCAGCGATTGTGTTGCCCTTAAGCATTTGGAAAAGCGCTACCGGAGACCCCAGACAGAAAAACTCCTCGCATTCAAAATCAAGCGAAGGTACATCGGCAGCGGGTTTATCTTTTGGGTGAGTTGGTCTGCTCGGATCCGCGTCCTCAGAGCAGAGAATATCGAACAGGATTGCGCTCCCTAGAGAGTGTCCACAGAGACTCACAGAGCCTTTAAACGTAGGGTTTCTTTTTTTGTAAAGTTCGACGATTCGATTGCATTCCTGTTTTACTATAGAGCAAATATGTTCACAGTACTTACTTTGGTAAAGAAGAACATCCACTGCGAGGTCAGAGATAAGGTTTCTGACAGCAGGTACGCTCTCAAGCGTTATGTCGGATAGAGTAGGGTAAAGGTCATCCTCAAGAGTGTCTGCATCTGCAAGATCGAGCTCCTTACGAGTTTGACCAAGCTTTTGATATGGAAATTCTAGCAGATGTCTCCAACACCTAGTGCACATCAGCGTGAATGGCGGGGCCGTTGACGCAGGACGAATGTTGGTCAAACACTTACACAGGCAGTACTTGGACGCGGCAGTTTTTCTGCTGGTCCGGAAACGCGGAATTGAGGGCCTGAAGGTCGGGTGACACTTTGTAAACACTCTTCATTGTCTTGCGCAGGACATTGACATCGTGAATAAAATTGACACTTTCCAAGCGTAGCCCTAGGCGTTGACCTATGCCGTGCGTAACAAGGACCAGGTGGTCAATTTCTCTTTCCCTGTCCTCATCATCGGCTTCCCTTGAATCTTCCATCTCCCTTTCTTCTTGCTGCCGAGCGTGCTCTTCAAGATCGGTCGTATCCTGGGCGCCAGCGAGAGAGGAAAGGCGCCGTTCCAACGTTGACTCTGGTTTTACTTCGGGTACATTTGCGTTATCCGGTAGCTGCGCTTGTGAGAGATTGTACCCTGAGAGTTCCGATGATGCCTCGGTGTCCACACTTGTGGCCTTTTTGCGGGGAGTGGGCAACGAGTTGCTAGCTGATTTGTGTTCCGAACTTTTTTTCTCTTGTGTTTCATTTTGTCTCTTCGTTTCGGTAAAACCACGGACGAGCCTGGTGCCTGCGACGCCTCCGAGAGTTTGATATACGGTTGTACTGACTCTTGACATGAAGTCATCGCCGGTGAGCAATGCTGTGGTCGAATCCTGATAAGTAACAATGCTGTTCATATAAGAGCCGAACAAGCGATATTTTCGTGCTTCAATTGCGGACGCCGGGGAAACATTACTGAACCCCTCTGCACCATTAGCTGCTAGCTGACAGAGCACATTTCGGGGTACCTGAACTTACTCTCTTCGTGGCCACTCGACGCCGACAAATGCTGAGCCGAGGACTCGCTGGTGTTTTCGGGTCGCCACGGTTTCACTTTCAAATACCCCTCCTCAAGCTGAGTGGCAAGGTTCTCTTCACAAGGTTTGATTGAGGATCCTTCTTGAAAAAACCACGTCCCGCGGCGAACTTCGTATACGGGACCTATCCAGTAAGCCGGCCCCAGCTCCCTTCGATTTATATTCACATCAAAAAGGTAATCTTCGTTGACGGGCACTTTCACCGCACCATCCCGCGTTTCGTCCTTTGGCCTATAACGTCCCTGCTCCCGTTCCATCTCGATATCGCACACGTCTTGGAATGCATGCTCGATAGATTGAGAGTCCTTTAACGTGAAGGGAACAAACTTCTTTGGAGGGGCCAAAGGTTTCGAGTTTTCCCTCTTTTGGTCTGGCAGAGAGGGTTTCCACTTGGGTGAATCTACCGCATAGAACCATCGTACCTTAAGAAGGGGGCAGTCCGCCGGATAGTGGCGGAGGCTCAGCCTGCGCCGATGAGAAACGGTATGGTCTTCTCCTTGGGACCGCTGAAGAATATCTTGTGCATCGTTACTGATGACCGGTTGTTTATTGGCACTCTCCAAGCTATTCCAGGACGAAAATGTCCCTGAGAATGGCGTCCCTTTCGGAGTCCCATTCGCCATTAACGGCGGAGACGAACGAATGGCCGGGTGGTGAGCTACGTAAGCGCCACCAGCGAGGCGGGATTTGTTGGGAAGGAGTAGACGGAAGGTCAATGGAACAGCAGCAGTGAGACGGGGAACAAGTCGCATATGCGCTCGAATCAGCAAAGAAAGAATTCCCGGTTCAAGTTGTGATAGTGTGCAGTATTGGCAAATAGTAGTTTCATGGAAGGTATACGATATTTGCGGCTCTGGAACCTTGGAAGGTTCCAGGTCCAATCCATCATTCTTGGCATAATACGAGACTCGCTCAACCAGGATCAAAATGAATAGGACAAGATTGAGTCGCCCTGGGTCAAGATCAAATAAAAGTCAATGGGTTCGCTACTCCGTTCTGTTTGCGAAAATGTTCTCCGATGTGCAGGAAGTGCGCCGTGGTGGGCTGTCCACACTCTGGGCTGAGACTTCGAACTTGTTATGACGTAGGCAACCAGCCGCAAACCCGATCCGTCATGTGAGCCTTACTAAGCCGACTGAGTCCCAGAGCTCCAGAGACAATCCCGCTCCTTTGGTGAGATGTGATTGCATCATCGAGCAGCCTGGGGAGGAGAAGAGCGTGGCATGTCCAAGAAGTCGGAAGACTTGTACAATTAACTAATTGTCCGGTGATACGCTGTCGCCGAGCTAAATCCCGCTCATTGCCTCCCAGGCGTCGTAGTTTCGCACCTTGGTGACCTCTTCTCTGGTGGTGGGAATGACCTTTCTTGGGTTGAGGATTCCAGCCACCTGCTGTTGTTCTCTTGACCCCACCCCGCTTCTCGGGGAAGGGAACTGGAAATCTGCCTGCCTACCTCGTCGACACAAACCGGCCCAAAGAATGCCCAGGCTCCCTAAATATGGATTGTAATATTTAAACTAGCCCACGCCATACCGTCAAAGCCACACCACCTCTCCACCAGGCCCTCTTCCATCACCCAGTTTCCCAATTTTTGAATACCCATATCCTCCCCCTCCTCAAACGTCCCTTTTCCTGCGTTCTTCCAGAATTCAACCGGCAGGTCCCAGTTAGACACGAAAGACCCAAGGAAACATGAATGTGATCAAACTCCAAAGGTTAGCTCTCCCTTCATACAAACGTACTTAACTTGTTGCGTCGCTTCATTCCGCGCGATCCCCTCTGGATCTAATAGCATCCCCTAGGAAATACCCGCAATTCGATCAGGGTGAGATTTTCTCTTTGCAAGATGCATTCAGGAAATTGGATCTGGACGACAAAGGCTATCTGGATGAGGCCACCGTGATCAAGTCCACACAACAGTCAGAGCGTCAACCCTATGATGTTGTGCGCCAAGCGCTCAAGGAAGTCGAGCTCGACAGCTCTCGTCGTGTAGAGCTAGATGATTATGTTGATGTGCGTACTCTGGCCCCGCATTAACTTCTGAACGCTGAGTAGCTGATCGAAGTTTCCAGCTCATTGCCAAACTTCGCTCGTCGGCACGGAGCGCGCCTATCCGGGACCCTGTTTCTGCGGCCGCACCTGGAGCCCCACGGCACGTCTCGAAAGGCAGTGTAGGGGGTAGGATTCATGTCCAAGGATCTTCTTCAAATGTAACCCATACAATCAACGAAGATGAAAGGACCGAATTTACGAGGCACATCAACGCGGTCCTTGCAGGCGACCCCGATATCGGGCACCTTTTACCGTTCCCAACCGATACCTTCGAGATGTTTGACAAGTGCAAGGACGGTTTGGTTCTCGCGAAGTTGATCAACGATAGTGTCCCTGATACGATCGATGAGCGCGTACTGAATAAAACCGGAAGGAAGATCAAGGACTTGAATGCATTCCACATGACCGAAAATAATAATATAGTGATCAACTCCGCGAAGGGAATTGGGTGTTCTGTCGTGAACATTGGGAGCGGCGACATCATAGAAGTGCGGGAGCACCTTATTCTCGGTCTTATTTGGCAAATTATTCGCCGGGGACTCCTGGGGAAGATTGACATTAAACTCCATCCCGAGCTCTACAGGCTGTTGGAGGAAGATGAGACACTTGAGCAATTCTTACGTCTCCCTCCAGAGCAGATCCTGCTTCGGTGGTTCAACTATCATCTGAAGAATGCGCAATGGCCCCGAAGGTAAGCAATTCACTCACTAGATTGGAGCCTTTTGGCAATGCAGTACACAGCAACTGATTCATTCGAAAAACTGAGAGCTGACAATCCCTTTGCTTCCCAGAGTTACGAACTTTTCAACCGATGTTAAAGATGGTGAAAATTACACCGTGCTTCTGAGTCAACTGGCACCCGAACACTGCTCACGGCAACCCCTTCAGACCCGAGACCTGCTGCATCGTGCAGAGGAGGTTCTAACCAATGCAGATAAAGTTGGTTGTCGTAAATTTCTAACACCAACGTCGCTGGTTGCAGGAAATCCTAAGCTCAACTTTGCCTTCGTAGCGAACCTGTTCAACACTATTCCAGGGCTCGACCCGATTACTGAGGAAGAGAAGCTTGAGGTTGAGGATTTCGACGCCGAAGGAGAACGGGAGGCGAGGGTTTTCACCCTGTGGTTGAATTCACTTGATGTGCAACCCGCCGTCAACTCGTTGTTTGATGACCTCCGCGACGGAACGATTTTGATGCAAGCCTTTGACAAAGTTATTCCCGGAAGTGTCAGCTGGAAGCACGTTAACAAGCCTCCAGCCTCTGGGCTGGAGATGATGCGCTTCAAGGCAGTGGAGAACACCAATTATGCTATCGAGCTTGGTAAACATCATGGGTTCTCCTTGGTGGGCGTACAGGGTGCGGATATTACGGACGGTCAGCGGACCCTCACACTAGGTTTGGTATGGCAGTTGATGAGGCGGGATATCACCAACACTCTTTCAAGTCTGGCGAGCCGACTGGGCAAACGCGAGATTACAGACTCGGAAATGATCAAATGGGCCAACGATATGTCCCGCAAAGGAGGCCGGTCTTCATCTATACGCAGTTTCAAAGACCAGTCGATTGGGACGGGCGTGTTCCTTCTCGACGTGCTCAGTGGCATGAATGCCTCCTACGTCGATTACGAACTCGTGACCCCAGGACAGAATGATGAACAGGCTCACGCAAATGCGAAGCTAAGCATCAGCATCGCACGCAAATTGGGAGCGACCATCTGGTTGGTACCCGAGGATATCTGCCAAGTCCGATCTCGCCTCGTGACTACTTTTATAGGTAAGAAAACCCCGTCTTCTTTCCAGAGCCGTTGCACAAACATCAATTCTGACGTTCTCATGCTTAGGTTCTCTCATGGCTACGTATGAAAGAATGTAATAGGGTTCGCAGCGACCTAATGTCGAGAAGAATTTGGGCCATCACCCGATTGCACACCACATTTCCCTGTTCCATTTATTTGTATATTTTTAGCCAGTGCTATTTCCTGACAATGTCGTCTCAAAAAACAACGAAATCAAGTAATCCCGACTTGGGATTTGTAAAAATCTGTTTTGGGAGTTAATTAGTTTGGGGTCGCTCTGGGGACAGAAGTAACCATCAAGGCGTCACACTGGAGGGAGCAGCGTTAGTACCTCGCCTCCTCTTTTGAGTAATCCAGGCTGGCCATTTTTAATAGAGTTTCCCGACGCTTCTTCTTTCAGTTCAAGACCGAGTGTAGAGGAACGCCCAAGGTCACCCAGAGTGCCTCGGGCTCTGGTGCTGCGAGTGTGGTTCATGGCCTTCAAGATCCAAACCAAAACGCTCGCTCCAATCAAAGCACACGAACAAGAACGAGCTACTATTGCCCGCCCCCCTACACCTACCTGAGGCACCCAGACCAGAACCCGGTTATACTGGGTACGGTAGATCCTACGGCTACTATGGATGGTATTCGCAGAGGTCTTAACGACTACCGGGAATCACGATCGGGACGTTATGGAGACTATCATCGTCATGTATTAATCTGCGACGGAAGGCGAAAAACGAACGGCCCGCTTTTCTCGGATATAACCGTATGGACGATATAATTCGGCGGTGGTGGAAAATAGGCCATTGGAAAGAGATCGATCGCGCGACGAACGTTCGATACCGAATCCCGCTACTATGCAAGATGATGAATACCATGTCGAACAATTAGACCATTGCCAGAGGTAATGAACACTTAGCCGTCGACACTTTACCGTATCTCCTCCTCCTTTTCGGTCTTCTCCAGCTTTCGTTCGTTTTCCCTGCTTGGCAACGGAAGTTCAAGAAAACAAAAGACAAAAAGCGGCAGAAAGACAATAACGAAACAGGCACAGAAAGCATTGGGGGTCAAGGAGAACAAAGGAAGACGAACTTGTACAAAGTGTTAGGAAAGGAATATGAAAAGATGCTTTTGGACTAAGTGCGGGCCCACCCTCCAAGACAGCGCTGGGAACCAGAGCATGAGATGTCAGCATACAACCAGCCTCCTGCAAGCCCGGTAGGTCATGGGACGGAGTTAGACCTCTATTAATTTCTTGACAGAGAGAATCTACTCAGCGGTATCAAGCTCGTCGTGAGCGGATGTCAGGGGCTCAAGCGGAACTGTCCCGTTTCAGCAAACGTTAAGAGATAGACATTCGTCAAGATGGCTCACCCTTCCTATCTTCACCATTCGGGCCATTCTCACGCTCATCATCACGTCTCTCGCGCTCATCGTCGCGCCTTTCTCGGTCATCCTTGATGTCACGATCTCTCTCGTCGGGGCTGCGGGAACGGTCGCGGGAGCGTTCGCGGTCTCGGCGATCGTAATCACGATCTCGGCGATCATAATCGCGGTCACGCCGGTCATAGTCACGATCATGCCGGTCATAATCGCGTTCATACCTGTCATCTCTGCGCGGAGAATAGTCTCCACGGGCACGGCGGGGAGAGGGAGAGCGACCACGACGAGGAGGTGTCCGGTCACGGCGACGGTCGCGGCCTGAATCGAAACGCCAGGAGGCAGATGGGGGGGTCCTAGCCCACTAGAGGCATATTAGAGTCGATGCGTTAAAAAGCAATGGTTTTCCAGCAACTCACTTCAATCTTTAATAGATCATCGCGGCCGATCCTTTTGTTGTGCATCTCATGGTAGGCATCATCCGCATCACGACGACTCTCATATTCCACAAACGCGAACCTTGCATCAGCGTCAGAGCCGCTGAAAAGAGAGAAAATAGGGGGAATGGCTTCCTGGGGGCATACAAGCGGCTCGATGGAGTGCGTGGTGCAGGGATGTCGCACCGAACGAGACGACCATATCTGAAGGCAAAATTAGCTCGCCGTGCGTGATAAGGGGAGAGCAAGATCGTCTGTGAGGCTGTAGGGAGGCAGGAACGGGAAAATGAAGTCCAGAAATACAATAGAGGAACGAAAAGGCTAGCGGTGACTCGATGGAATGAAATAATGAATAAGTAGGCTCTCTCATAACATGACAGGAGGTATCGCCGGCGCCGACATTGCGAGACCCGACCGAGAAGAAGAGCGAAGCTGGAGGGATGCACGATTCGAATGGTCATGGAGCGTAATCGACGAGCGGAACGTACCGTTCGAATTCGTAGGCAAGATCGCGAGCTCGAGTGCCATGGCCAAAGCCAGTGACGTATAGCGTAGTACCAGGACGAGACATGATGATTGTAGGTCAGAATACGCGGGGGTCTGTTACAGCTGGAAAGTCGATTCGAGGCCTGTGATGAAAAAGGATGAGAGATGACGGGAAAGACTGGGAAGAGCCAGCGGAATTTCAGTGCGTTACGGGAAGCGTTGCGGGCCGAAAGCGAAGCAGGAGAAGAGAACCCCCAGCACGCAAGCAGACTCCACAGTAAGGAGGCATCGGTACAACCCCTCAAAGCACCTGTTTGGCTGCACTCACAGGTTTAAGGGTGAATACTATACATAAACCCCCAGAGCAGCTTGGTTGCCAATTAACTATCTAGCCCAGAGACCAGATTACCAATTCTAACTTCGCTAAGTTACGTAGCAGTAAACCAGTCGTCTTGTTCTGACAATCGCTTGGAAGAATAATTGAAACCAGATATCATCCCAATTTGTAACCAAGAGAGGCAGTAAAGCCTTGGGCCAAAACAAGAAGTGCAAGTCCTGTCTGGAAGCCGCGCGCTTAAAAACGAGTCCAATAATAATCTCTGGGTCAGCTCCAAAGAATTCCCGAATCAGAGGCTCAGTTTCCAAGACGGAGCGAGCTTTTCCGACTTCTTCCAGGGCGGTTCTCGGAAGTTGTCAACCAGCCTCAGAACCGGTTGAACAAAACTACCAGCAGGCCATTATTCAACAACTTATTATAACTCCTCTACTTTCGAACATCCGCATTGAACCGTGTTATTTATTCATCGCCCCAATCTGCCGCGTCGCAAACATTACGGCTTGCTATCCATCCATTCTTTTGGGTTGATTCTCGTACCTGGCCTGTCTCGATCGCACAATGCAGGTATAGCCGCATGAACACATGGCGAGTGCAGCATCAACAGCTGAATAGTTGAAGCTTCTTTTATACATAGCCGCCTACGGAACAACTTCGTCACTATAGCCCAATACACAGATATACAAGTGAGGGAAAGCGTGCCGTTTAGAGGTCACCTCGGACCCCATGCCAAACCATCGCAAGAAGGCTTCGTTATTAATAGTTAGATTGTTGCGCCTGCTACCCAATAATGAGCCTTGACCGCCAGGAAACTACCCGGGCTGACGGGTCAGATGGCAACGACAAGACCGCTCTATCAAAACTTCCAAAATTGCCATCAACAACATCCACCCAGGTAGGGCGGGTACCCACCCCTTCTTTCGGACGTTATTAATACCACTGATGACCTACAGGGAAAGTTACCTGAGAAGAAACCCGTCTTCCTGAGCGGAGTTAGAAATGCCGTCACCGAACCCGTCGTAGCGGCCTTTCTTGCTGGAGGTGTAGCAGGCGCTGTATCGAGAACCATCGTTTCGCCACTCGAGCGCTTAAAGATACTCCTCCAGATACAAACCGTTGGCAGAGAGGAGTATAAGTTATCTATCTGGCAGGCGCTTAAAAAGATTGGGAAAGAAGAAGGTTGGCGAGGATTTCTGCGGGGAAATGGTACGAATTGCATCCGCATTATCCCATATTCTGCAGTGCAATTTGGGAGCTATAACTTCTATAAAAGGGTGAGCGTCTAGTTCTGCCAATGAGCTTAGTCACTGCAAAGTGTCTGTTAACGTTTCTCAGTTTGCCGAGCCCTCTCGGGATACTGAATTGACCCCAGTACGCCGGCTCATTTGCGGAGGAGCTGCCGGTATCACCTCAGTGATTGTCACATACCCCCTCGATATTGTTCGGACAAGGCTGTCCATTCAGTCGGCCTCATTTGCCGCTCTCAAACGGGAAAGCGCTGGTGAGAAATTACCAGGCATGTTTACCACGATGGTCTTGATCTATAAAAATGAAGGCGGCTTCTTTGCGCTCTACCGTGGTATCATTCCGACAGTCACCGGCGTTGCCCCATACGTACGTCCTGGCTCTAGAAAGGAACTTGATCGGATAGCCTTAGCTAACTCTGCTTAGGTTGGCCTCAACTTCATGACGTACGAGTCAGTCCGCAAATATCTAACACCTGAAGGGGACACTACACCCGGTCCACTGCGAAAATTGGTCGCAGGCGCCATGTCAGGAGCAGTGGCTCAAACGTGCACATATCCATTGTAGGTTCCGTAAATTCCGCCAAAACACCCCATTCCGGTACTCTCCTCTTTATTCCGTCGCCGGTGATACTAACAGAATTCCAGTGACGTCCTTCGGCGGCGATTCCAGATCAATACGATGTCCAACATGGGCTATCAATATAACTCCATTCTCGATGCCATTAGGGTAATTGTGGCTGAGGAGGGCATGCGCGGTCTGTTCAAGGGGATTGCACCCAACCTTCTTAAAGTGGCACCCAGTATGGCAAGCAGTTGGCTCAGCTTTGAGCTGACGCGAGATTTCTTGCTTGGACTGGAAGAAAGGTGATACTTGATGGGGAATGTCTCTTGGCCCTGCAGCAGTTTCGTAACCCTACCGTCTCGGACAGGTTACTGGTGATTATGGTGGTGAATGTATATTGATGCGGTTTTTGAAGCTTGATTCTTATGATACCTAGCTAGTATTAGAGGAGATGCGTCAGGTAAGACTGCCCGCATTCTCCAATAGAAGTAGTGGTTTTCCTCCTCGAACACATTCAAGCCGCATCAAATTCAAATTGATGCTCACAGACTACAGAGGTGAAAGAAATATAAGGTGCCCAGAGGTCAATTCAAATTACCAAATATCACCCCCTGCAAAGCCAGGGACGGCCAATTCAAAGTTGACAGTCGTAAAACAGCGATCGCCGGGTTCCCGACACTATTTCGCTGCTCGCGGCGAAATCCATATTGTTGGGATGCTGGGAAACAACAAATCGAATCTTGTTTTCTACTCAAGGTCACGCATAATGAGAGGACCAAGACAAGACGATGGAGCCAACCGAGCTGCGGGACATCCAAATTGAGAGGACGAGACGCCACCCCGCCCAGGCCTGCCCGGTCAGTGACTTCCCGAACTTTACTAGCGTAGGGCTCAGCCCACACACAACGTTCGCCTGAAAATCATCAGTTGAAACCCTCATCGGCTTCACTTTCCAGAAGGGAGCGACAGTCAACTTCACGGTCGAAAAGTCTCAGCAGCCATGGGTATGTTTCGTGCATTATACTTCAGCCTGGTGATTCGAAAAATGGAACTTCTTCACAGGGACCCTTTCTGCACACAGATATGCGTATTTCTTGCTAATCATCAGCGGATGAATAGGTATCGACTTGGACCGCCACCATGTGCGCAGCACCCATCGCAAGGCGCCGAAGAGCGAGAATGTCTATTTACAGGTTCTTGTGAAGCTCTACCGCTTTCTATCCCGTACGACCGACTTCTGAATCCGCGCAGAATTGGAGTGTTGTTGGATTACTGGGCTAATTTGTGGCATGACTTGCAGGCCGCACCGAATCGAACTTCAACAAGGTTGTGCTGCGCCGCCTTTTCATGTCCCGCATCAACCGCCCTCCTGTCTCGCTTTCGCGGATCGCGTCGAATGTGAGCGAATCTCACCAGGGTAAAACCGTCGTCGTGATCGGCACCGTTACCGATGACAACCGCCTCCTCACCGTGCCCAAGCTTTCTGTCGCCGCCCTGCGATTCACCGCCACTGCCAGGGCTCGCATTCACAAGGCCGGTGGTGAGACTCTGACCTTGGATGAACTTGCCCTGCGCGCCCCAACCGGAGCCAACACTTTGCTGCTCCGCGGCCCGAAGAATGCTCGAGAGGCTGTGAAGCACTTTGGTTTCGGTCCCCACAAGCACAAGGTTTGTATCTCCTTCCTCCCGAGAACATTTATTTCAGGCTAAAATCCCCTAGAAACCCTATGTGCGAAGCAAGGGTCGCAAGTTCGAGAGGGCTCGCGGACGCAGAAGGTCTCGTGGCTTCAAGGTCTAGAGGAGGATTTTCAAGATTGTCATGGCAAGCAGTGGTTCCAGATAAATCAAGGGTTGTCGTACGAGGTTGTGTCATTATCGGACCTCCTGAAACCGCAGTGGCCTCAATTCTCTGAGCCGTTTCAAGTTGTAAGACGCTGGATGAATCAACCCAAAATTCCTACCAGTCGGCGTCGACAAAGACGAGGAAAATGAATATTTATTGCAAATCCTTTCTGAATTCAAACATCGGACTCCAGTATCTGCAAGTTCTGATGCTTATACCTCCGTCCCCCTTCGCCCTCGAAATAATCGCCGACCCGATGACCACTACCCCGGATCAAATACTTGTATATGGTCAAGCCTTCCAAACCAACAGGTCCTCTAGAATGTATCTTGTTGGTGCTAATACCAACTTCTGTACCAAACCCGTACCTCATGCCGTCTGCAAACCTCGTGGATGCATTCCAGAAAACTCCAGCGCTATCAACGCTTTTCAAGAATACGTTCGCGGCATCCTCCGATTCAGTGATGATGACATCTGTGTGTTTAGAAGAATGAGCATTGATGTGGGACACCGCCGCTTCGACATCAGTAATAGGTGAAACGGAAGGGATTGTCTTCACAGCTAGCGTAAGGTCAAGGAATTCGGTGTCGAAGTCGGAATCGCAGGCGTCGTGAAGGTCCTCGGCTTCGGTTGGAGACAATTTCTGCTGCAGCGCAGCCTTGGAGGGCGAATCACAGCGAAGGGAAACGCCCTTGGCGATGAGAGCTCGAGCGACAAGCGGTAAAACGCTTCTTAGAACACCTTCGTGTACAAGTAACGTTTCCAGTGAATTGCAGGCAGCAGGATAGTCAGTTTTCGAGTCCGCGACAACCTTAGTAGCAACCTCCGGGTTGGCGTCTGAGTGCAGATATGCAGAACATAGCCCATCTGCATGACCAAGAACTGGAATCTTTGTATTTGCTTTGACAAACCTAACAAGGTCATTGGAGCCCCGTGGAATGACCAGGTCAATGAAGGAATCCTGTGCCAGTAATTCAGAAACGGCAGCCCTTGTTTTCACAAGTTGTATTGATGATTGTGGTACCCGAGTGTTCGATATAGCTTCAGAGATTACATTTGCGATTGTAACAAAAGATTCTGTAGACTCCTTCCCCCCTTTTGAGAGTTAGTAGAGTTTACATTGTGTTACTGTTGCACAGACCTTTTAATATTGCAGCATTGCCTGATTTTATTGACAAAGCAGCGATATTCGCAATGACCTCTGGTCGAGCCTCGAAAATAATTAACAAAACCCCGATGGGGCAGGTCACCTTTTCCAGAGAAAGGCCGTCATCGAGGAGTGTCCTCAACGTAACCTTACCGACTTGAACAAGATCAGAAAACATTGACCAGGCCAACGAGCCAAAAGAAGAGAAGCGCAAGTTCAGGGCTGGACATACTCGGATCCTTTAGGCTCCTCACACTTAAAATACCCTGCAGCATATCATCGTACTTCCCTGGTCTGGACAAATCGAGTCGCTTCAAGACACTTTGGCTGAGGCTGCCATTGGTAACGGATTTTTCCGCAGCCTGGAGGTCCCTCGCGTTCGCTTCCAATATCAAGCTCTTGTTTGCTCGAAGCGCGTCATGTAACGCCGTCAGCGCTTCGTTGCGCTCCACTTCAGACCGAGTTGCAAGGTGACGGGACGCGGAGGAGGCAGCTTTAGCGATATCTATCGCCGGACTCTCTGTGAGAGACATTCTGAGGTTAAGCTGCTTCGCTGGACGAAGTTTTGGTTGCTTGGTGTCCGGAACTGGCAGAACTTGCGGGGCGTGCGTGGATTTTGTGAAACAGAGAATCTCGATGACTCAGAGGGGCAAAGAGAGTGTGCGAGCTGGGAATCGCGCTAACCGACCGCGAGTGTGGATGGTGTCCGGTCCTCCATCCTGCCTCCCTCGAAGGCTTATGGATGGCGCCCTCACAATAAGACCACCAGATCCCGCGCTGGGCTTTTCCAACAATGACGCACAATACGAAGCATACAAAACTTGTACCGAGGCCAACACACACAAAGGCCAACTCCTCGTAGCATCAATTCTGATTGGCACAAACGGCTACTGCGCATCAGGTTCCACTGACCGCTCACATTTTAACCCAGTTCGACTCCCCACCGTTCTGCCATCCTCACGAGCTCAAGCCTTGTTCATTGACCATCTCCCATCAGGTCTTCATCTATCTCAGCGGCCCCCGCAGTGCCATTTTTCTCCGAGTTTCCACTCCATTTCTGGCTCTTCGCTATGAAGTGGAGATTTTCCGGAGAAAGCTCTAATGCCTCGTCTGTCTGTGCTATATGCTTTGCAATTGTGTTCAAGGCGATCCTTCCCTTTATCAGCTTTGTGCGTATATATTCCTCTCGGAATGCATGGCACTGTGCGGTCGGGGAGAGACGCAGCATTGTAACGCTTTGGCCGCCAGGTGAATGCGACAGGCTAGCCCTCAATGCATTTGACATCACCATGGAGGCGACAAACTCTTCGATAACAAAGTGATCCCTAGAGCAGGATGGTGCTCGTTGCAACACATCCACTACTGTGAGCGCAGAAAACGTTTTCCCGAGCTTTATGATCGCAAATTTGTCGTGTGCATCAAAAAGTTGAGAAACAAGTCCAGTATTCTTATCCTGCGACACGGTAAGCAGGAGTAATATATCTGAAAGAGGAGATTTCAACGCACGGCTTTCCAAACAGACTGTCCGATCTCAATTTCGGCACCCATCCTCCGCAAATCGCCTTTACCGAATGCCTCAGCCAAGGAAATATATGGCCGTGCTAACGAATGCAAAACCCGGATCACATGCGGGCCAATCATCTTAGAAGCAGCGGGAACCTAGTAGAGTCACGCCAGTCAGCATTGGGTTTGCATCCAATAATATAGCAGCCAAATCACCTTTCCATGGCCGAGCAAATTTGCCAAAATCCACTTTTTGTATGCGTCCACCATAATCTTACTGACCGAGTTCGCTGTTGGTGACGCTACAACTATACTCAAGCAGTGCGACGCCTGATCCCACCTTTTAAGGGCCATGTAAATCATCGCGCTGTAGAGAAAAAAACGAAGATGATCCCGATATGTTAATTTTGACGAGATACCAGGCACATCAGTAATAAAGGCGGTGGCTGGTGTGCACTCCGAGCATAGCGGAAACTCGTGGTGGGTGTGATGTGTGTCGGGGGGGAAGTGGCTGAGAAATCGATCCAGGATGGGAAGAGCAGAGGTGTATGAGGCTGAATGCAGCGTGAGCTTGACCAGGATTAGGTGGGTCGAGGTGAAGATTCCGGAAGTGTCGAGTCGATCTAATGCGTCCCTGATTGCTTTTACTGCTAGGATTGGCTTCAAATAGGTCAGTCTCGCGCCAGGTTACGACGATTGGAGGTAGGATAGACGGCTTGCCTTCGAAGTAGCTTGGGCGGCGCTGGCCACGAGCTCAACAAGTTCCCGCCATTCATAACCCGCGTACCGTATTTGAATGGGGTCAAAAGACCGCAGGAACCTAATAGCGTGCTTCCACAAATTGCCACCAGGTTCCAGACCCTCGGGGATGTCGCATTGCGTTCTTTTCTGAGTCTGCTGTATTTCAAGCCGCAACAAACAGAGGAAGGACAGGCTGTGTATAGATGGACTAATGGCCTGTGCCAGGGTTGCGAGAATTAGCAGGTAGCTTTTACTCGAAGGCATTCAGCCCCCTGGTATGCCGCCTTACTTCCAAACACTCAGTGAGGTTGACTGAACCAGGAACGAAAGCAGGTTGGCCGAAGCAAGCCTTCAAATCGCGAAGTTGGCGGTCGTAGATCTCGTCGGAGACAGTACCCAAGGTATATTGGCGAGAAGGCACCGCAGACAGCTGCGCGAGGAAGTCCGACATTTTAATATTCAAGACGAAGTGGCGGGGGGTTGGTGCTGGACTATCAACTACCATAAATGAGTGGGGTCGAGATCGGTCGTTGGTGCAGCAGTGGCCCGTGACCATGGGAGCAGGGGCAGCTCAGGGACTCCGGGGGCACAATCCAATAGTTTTTTAATTATATCTGCCGCGTGCAAAAATTGGGGTGGACATGTTCACTGCTCTGCCAAAATCCGCATATCTATGTAACAAACCCCCCCAAACCTCTTAACACAGCATATTTGTTGTCAAAACCTCTAGAATGGCCTTTTTTTTAACTATTTTTGTTAATTCTAAAGCTATTTAGACTATTAAAACTTGCTAAAATGCCTGCTTGTTAGATTAGGGTCCGCCGATCAATCCGTAGGAGAATGCCTAAGGATATTCTTGACAGGGTAAAGAGAATATAGAATATTTGGGGTTAAACAAGGTATAGAAAGAGGCAGATAACCAAAATAATTAATAAATAATAGGTGTATTATCAATCTAGTTAATAATAGATAGAAAATAAAACTTTCTAGTATAGGTAATAATAGTCCTTATATATCTATTCTTGTAGTATTCTTAAGTATTATATAATACTTATATTAGAGTACCTGCTCTATTATATCTAATTATATTAGATTGTCTAATACTATTATAGTTTAGGTTAGCTCTAGTATTATATTACATAATATAACTAGGTTAGTATATTATTATTTTTTAGTATTTTATTATAATATTATAGTATATTAAGTTTATTAAGTTTATTAGCTATTAATTCTTGTTTTTTTAATAATCCCTTTTTTTTAAGGTTTTTATCCCTAAAAATATAATAAATAGTACTTTTTTAGGTAAGTCTAGTTCTAGCTTACCTTTCTTCTTGTCTTAATATCTTGGTACTAATCTTATTATAGCTTTAAATTCTAGTATCTAAAAATAAAATCTTAAATATTAAATTAAAGAGAATAGCTTTATAATAGTCACTCCCTATATTTAGTATTCTTAATTAAATAAATTATATAAAAAATCTAAGAATTTAAGTTATTATAACAAGTATATATAGTTAGATTAAAAATATATTATTCTTAAGCTATCCTTTTCTAATATAAAATAGAAATATCTTATAGCTATATAACAGGAACTCTATTTAAAAAATTTAGAGATTTAAGAATAGATTAAACTACTACTAGCCTATTTATATTATATCTAAAAATAAGAGTAGCTTCTTAATTATTATATAGGTAATTTTATTTTCTATAAAATTAAAAAGATTAAGGAGTTAGAAAAGTTAAAAAAAGAAAAGTATAAATAAAAGAAAATTAAGGAAGCTTAATAGGTACTAGTTATTCTAAATAAGATTTTACAGGCCTATATTATACAAGCTACTAGTATTTTTTTATTATATTTTTTAAAGAACTTTTTTTTTGACTAGTTTGTTACTAGAATTCTAGAATCTTCTTAAGATAATTAAGATATCTAATAGGTTCCCAAGAGTTATCTTCTAATAGGTAACTCTTCTATTTAATAAGATACTAAATCTAATTTTTCTCTATTTGCTGGTCTAGGATTCTCTTAACTTTATATTTCTTATTAATTCTAGTTGTTTTATTATTAATATTTTCTAGATTTTTTATTAGTTTAAATAATAAGATATAGAATATTAGATAAACTTGTATTTTTACTAGTAATATTAAGTAGTAGTTATTATTTATAAGTTTTTTTTTAATTTTAAATAATCTATATTTTATAATATTAAGTTTATTATTTAGTTATTTATTTTTAATATTAAAATTTTTCTTTTTTATTATTTATTATAGTAGGTAAACTCTTTTTTTTTTCTAAAGTTATAGTATATTTTT
>NW_027263638.1:0-43038 GCF_044049455.1 Aspergillus lucknowensis
CCCCCTCTTCCCGGCCTTCTACTCTCTCTCTCGTCCCGATATTGAAGTAACCGCCAAACTAACGAGAATACTCCAGGCGTCGCCGGACACATCACGCTGCGCGACCCCGTCGACCCAACCACCTTCTGGGTCAACCCATTCGGCGTCGCATTCTCCCAGATCAAAGCCTCCGATTTGATCCTGGTCAACCACGCCGGCCAAGTCATCGACGGCGGGCCATGCCGCCTCCTCAACGCCGCAGCATTCATGATCCATTCAGCCATCCACTCCGCTCGACCGGACGTGCTCTGTGCCGCGCACAGTCACAGTCTGTACGGGCGCGCATTCTGTACCCTTGGCCGACCACTTGATATCATTACCCAGGATTCGTGTGCCTTTTATAACGTAAACCCCGCTCTCTATCCTCACGACTATTGGTCTAAGAAAGGATGAATGCATGCTAACGAGAACAGGATCACGTCGTCTACGAACAATTCAACGGCGTCGTCCTTGCCGAGGAGGAGGGCAAGAATATCGCCGCCGCACTTGGCAACAAGAAGGCTGCCTTGCTCCAGAACCACGGTCTCCTAACCGTCGGCCGGACGATCGAGGAAACGGTCTTCTGGTTCGTGAGTCTCGAGAAGTGCTGCCATGCACAGCTCATGGCTGATGCTGCCGCTGCGGGGCGGGGAGGGCAAACGGTCAAGATTAACGAAGCCGATGCGGCGTTTACGTATAAAACTGTTGGGTCGCACTCCGCTGGGTATTTTAGTGCTAAGCCGCTTTTTGATGTTATTCATGAGGAGACGAATGGCGCGTACTTGAACTGAGCTTAACGGTATAATGTGAACAGAGGATGTTGGGAAATTGGAAACATTTTGGATCTCTCCTGGGGCTTATGATATATTGGCCGGATGGCCAATATATACGTGATTACACTTCAAATCGGTTCCGGTTGCTCCTCATCGTCAGGAAACCTAACCTTGGGCCTCTCGTCTCTTTTCCTTCGGGGTCGAGTGCGTAGCATTCGCCCCGTAGTAGGTCGTATAACTCTTGGTTCGACGATCGGGGACTTCGGATGATTGCGCTCCCCGCGCTGGGCCCATTGTTGTAGAAGAGGGTTAATACAGAGTCACCACCAACGGCTACATAAAGACTCCCAACCCTGAAATAACCCCAGCCATCCAGGCGAGGGTCGTACTCCATGCCAATTCTGGCGCGCCGTCCCCTGCATTGTCCGTTCCATCACCCGCGCCGCCGTCTGCTCCATCGTTGGGTGAATGTGCGGTGTCTTCCGCGCCTTCCACGTCATTGTCTTCTCCCGCGCCTTCCTCTTCTCCGGCCTCTTCCTCCCCTTCCGGGTCTTCTGTATCCTCTACCTCTCCCGCGTCATCATCATTGCTGTCCACTGGCTTAGATCTCACGCAAGCCATCTCGACCTGGAGATTCTCAACATCCCGATAGAGTTCCTCTCCAAGCGGTACTCGAGCAAGCAAAGCAACAGCGACCCGGTTAATGAGGTACTTATACGGCGTGTCTTCGAGCACCTCGGTAGAGAAAGGGTGCGTGGCGTTGCCCGAGGGGACGATCGTGGTGTTTTCGCCGTCCTCCTTGGCGAATACTTCAAGCTCTCAATGTTAGCCCATGCCCAACGGTTAAAAGAACGATGAGGTGAAGGGGTATATGTGCAAACCTCCATCGTATAAATCGAAGCCTGAAATCTCGTAGTAGCGATTAAAAAGACTCGTCGAGCAATTGAGGGCGGCAACCGCCTCTGCTGCTTCGCCACTCTTTGCGCTTGCCAGAGCATCATTTAGCGGCGTCTCGCTCCGATTACCTTGCGCCGCGATTTGGTTCTTCAAAAATCCGATCAGGTTCTCCGAACACTCTGCACCTAGAACGCCATCGCACCCGTTATGACCGCCGTACGGAGTTCCCGTGATGTTGTTGTTTAAGATCACGGTCATATAGCTTTCGGCCCCGTTGGATGGGTCCAGCTGGGTTTCATTATATTCGAGCCAGAAGGCGACTTTGGCGTCTGGGATAGGATAATACTGGTAGTTGTTTTGGAGGGCGAAGGCATAGACGAAGTTGATAGGCTCTGGGAAAAGCGGTTCAAAGCTGAAAGTGGCTGAGCCTTGTGCCCATGGGTCGATGCATTTGTCGAAGAGATCGAGGGGATCGCAGCTGGTGGGATCAAAAGCTGCTTGGGCGGTAGCAAGGAGTACCTGGGTGAACAAGAGTATCATGAGATTCGAGATAACTGCCATGGTCACGATGGTCCTAAAATTGCGGGGACATAAGCGAACGGAAACTGGGAAGCCACACTGGTTCGGGAGGGCTGAAACTGGCCCTGCGACATGACAGTCTCTTATATGAATCCTCTTCCTGGATTGACTGTTAGCGCAGGGCTGAGTGAACACGCCAAGGAGACCTGGGCGTTCTGTTTATGCTGCCAAGGCGGCGGACGGTTGGCGGCTGTGCCAGGAACAGGCTCGGGTCATGATTGATTCTCTTTGCAATCAAAACTCAGTATCCAAGTCGTCGGGTCTGGTAAATGGCGGATGGGATGCTATCACTGTCTGGAGGGCTGAGAGCTCCTCCTACTTGCGGCTGCAATCGCGTGGTGAGTTTGTCCCGGCCGGAATACGATGATACTAGCCAGAGAACGGTCATAAATATCCCCAGGAGAGCGGTTCTGCGTAGCCCTTGCATTGTAGGTCCTCGAATAGCATCGCCGGTTCGTGCTGGCGGAACGTGGCCAGGGCTGGGTAGGACGTTCACAGCGGTAAGAGTGCTATCCCCAGAATTGCCAGAAAGCGTCCCCCACCGGCAGAATCGTCACTTCTTACGCAGATAACCCGAGGGGTTTGTCGGGCAAGTGTAGCCAGCCGTTGGCAACGCCGTGCACGTACTTCATACTCGAAAGGTTGACGGTGCCTTTGGCATCTTTGAAATAGTCGGCGGCTTGTGCCAAATATGCGAGCAGAATGTGTTGTGCATTCTGCCCCTGATGTCTATGCAGATAATACTATGCACGACAGTGTCTAGATAGGAATGCACAGATCACTGAGAAGCTTTGGTAGATGAAGTGCCGGGTTGGATCGTGGGAATAATAATGGAAGAATTGCAGCCTCATGAAACAATGCCGCTGAGTAATCCGCAGTGTTCCAAGGTTCCCGTACAGGCTTACCGCTTCGGGAAGTACCGAGGAATCGCTTCGAGCCCTTTCGTCTGTTGTTGTTACCCAGACGATCTTCGCAGGATTTTGCTTCGGATTCTGTCGCTGTATTCATGGAAAAGACCCAATTATCCGGAATAATTCATGACTCGTATCGACTCACTTCAAGTTTGGTGTTGGGGCCCCTCGTCGTCTGACGCCGAACCGTCCTGTCAGACTAAGCTTAGTGCATGCGCTTCTTCGCTGGTCTGATCCCGCCATTGCCATGCATTGGCCCTAATGGACGACGCGATTCAGGCATGGCGCTCGTGCACTCGAGGGTTGAATGGCATTGTGGACGCATGATCCCCGTTCGACCAATCTCCTTCGCAGGCCGTTCGACATCGTTCCACTGCAGGGTTCTTGGATGCTGATATCCGCCGCTCCGCATTCTCGGAGCCGTTCGCCCCAGACCCTTCCATGGCGCTGATGGCGGCTTGGATGGGGAGACAGCTGGCCGAATTCAATGTTTTAATTCTCTCGATGTCCTGCATGTCGTCGTCGTAAATCCCCGCCTTCTCCTCGCTGCCCTCAGCTCCTTCAACTGCTGCCCTTCCGAGCATGCTCAAGCTTATGTGCACTGGCTGCCATAATGCTCCGCAGGCGTCTTTGGGGTTCATTCCCCAGGAAGAGCAGTGCTTGTCGCATCTCGATATCAAGCCCTCGTTATGCGCAGCATCTACGGTGGGGGTCAGACTACCTCTTGAGGGCTGTCGAGACGGACGAAACTCAAAGGTGATGAGCGTCTTTCGCTTGCATTGCCGGACACTGTCCTTACATTCTATAGACTCGACATTCAGCACCGGATGAACCTGCATATGATGCACCAGACTATGCTCCACCCTTCAATTCCAAGGGATCTTGAGCGCGTCGCGGACGTCGCAACAGGAAATGGGTATGTTCACGGCGAGCTCGATAAAACACCACTGACAATTCCAGAACATGGCTGTTCGACCTGATCAAATACCGCAATGAGAACTCGGGATCAACCAGTCCCAAAACTAAATATCACGGCTTCGACATATCTCCGTCTCTCTTCCCGAAGCCGGAGACACTCTCTGACTTAAATATTGACCTCTCACTCCACGACTTTTATAAACCATTTCCTGAAGAACATGTTGGCAAGTATGACCTGGTGCATGCTCGACACCTGAGCCTCACCGTACAAGGCGCCGCAGATCTAGCGCTCGCCATGAAGAACATCACCTCTTTACTAAGTAGCTACCTCCACCCAGCAGAAATCTTCTCAAAATGTGTGTCACTAACAATTCCCCAGAACCTGGTGGCTACCTTCAAATGGAAGAGTACGACTACGAAACTCATATTAGGAATTGCCCACCCGCCATGATGACATCAACCTGGGCTGCAATCTTTGACTGGATCAGAGACTCGGGGTATAGCCTCAAATTTCCTGACGATGTATACAACGAACTCCGCATGCAGGGACTAGACGTCATTGAGAAGAAGATGTTCACCACACAGGGTCTTCCCTTCTGCGAGGACCACCGGCTGACACTCCTCTATGCGTTCTATACGGGGGTTCCTCGAATGTGTTGGAAGGCAAAGGGGAAGAGTGACGAGGAGGTGGAGGCAATCATTGAAGAGTGTTTAGAGGAGTGGGAGCAGGGAGTTTTGACGAATTATTATTTGTCGCGTATTCTTTCTCGGAAACCGACCGATGTCCGTGCCTAGATGGAGGTACGTGTGGAGAGCACGTACGTTGATGACTATATTTAGAGGATGACGGGGCCGTCTTTCACGATTTGTGTACCGGTTGAACTTGAAGGTGCGCTGGTCGCTACTCTACACTGTGGATCTGGAAGAGTATGCAGTTGGAAAACCGATGTTTTATACAGCTGAATATATATGTGAGCTGGATGGAACGCATGTTCAGATCGTCCCGGTACTTCCATTGTCGCCCAAGCCGGCGTCCGAGAAAATGCGTCAGAAAAATTCCCATGACTTTAAGAGCGGCAATGTGCCAATCCCAAATTGCGCCTGTACACCATGCTGATGACTGCTAGTGAGATGTTTCCACCATTCCCATTGTTTTATCACACCAATCGTTTACTCCTCCCTCAACTAGTGCGCGGTGGCATATCGGATTCCGGACTGTAGCAGATTTGCTGGAAAGTCTCGCCTGCGATGCGCGTGCTTCGATGATGTCGAGAAAACCCGCGACATCCGCCCATTCCGATGCCTCGAGCGCGTTATTTATATCTCCCGGTCGTGTGCCAATCCATTCAATGCCATAAAAACCGAACCACCCCCTACCCGGAAGCAAAGAGCGTATCCTCGTCCCGCAAATACTCCCCACAATCTGCCTGCCTGAAGCAAACAACCGCCGTTGGATCCAACCTTCTCGCCTCGGCAGTACTGCGTGCCGTGATCCCAAACCCAAGCGGTACATCATCCTGTGTGCAAACGATGATTCCCTGATGCTCGACCAGGTTATCCGGGAATGTAGCGACGTGCGCCTTGGAGACGTTCGAGCCGTACAGGAAGGGCATTACGCCGTTCGGTCGGATGTAGATCTTATTGCGGGCGTGCTCGGCTAGGATAGGGAGGGCAGTTATGTGTAGGCGGAATTTGTTCGTTTTTGTGAATTTTCCTGGACCACAGTCTGTTAGTGGGGATGGCCAAGAGAGTATTGAGGGAGATGCATACCCATGCAGATCCCTAGTGATAGAAGGTTGTCTCTCGGCACACTCGTCGCCAAATTGGCGAGAGAAAGACGAACGTAATAAACACGGTTATGGGAGAGACGGAAGACATAGCGATCGGCGTTGGGGGAATTATCGAGGGGTGCGATGAGGTTTTTTAATGAGGATCCCGTGTACTCTGCAAGCTTCTTGAAGAGGGTTTGGGTCTCTTCTTCTGTGAGAGGGCGCATTTTGTCGTGAACGACCTGCCCGGCCGTGAAGTTATCCTGCTGTTTCAACTCTTCGACCGAGAGGAAAAAAAGTCGAAAAATGGCCAAACTCGCGGCAGAATACCCAATACCGCCTTTACAAGCGGTTAGCGCATTTGGGAATGAGGGCCTGGCACGTGACTTTCACCAAGCCAGCGGGCGGCTTGCCTCGCTTAGTCAGGGACCGTGGCCCACTTGGGAGACTCAAGATTACCCTTTGAAGATGTTTGGAAACATCCGATCGGAACTCCAAAGGAGCACTCTCACTGGTCTCTGCGCTCTGATTGATCTATGCAATGGAGAGGGAAGGAGGAACGCCTTGTGAGGTGGCTGGGGATGATCCTGCAACTGGCAGCATGCAGCGCGATCACGACCCCGCCTCATCCTGCGCCCAGATACAATCGTCATCACTTGACGTTGGACAGTTGTTGCAATAATTTCCCAAATATTGCGCGCGATACATGCTGGCCGGCATTGCCATGTCTGGTTTAACCCTGAGGTCAACGTACGACGGAGTCCAACTCGACGGAGACGGCGAGTTTCTCTGCAATTGCGGTTTTCCGACGAGGAAGTATCACGTCAAGAAGAAAACAAGTCCCTACCATGGATTGCAGTGTATGCGCCTTCCTGATACTTGTCGCTCGATGGATGCTAATATAAGAAGACTATGCATGTGCGAAGCACGGCTCGGATTCTACTCGGTGCCACACATGGATCTGGTTTGACGAGAAAGAGCCCGTGAGCAGGTTAATACCACCGGCGATGCGATCACCTCGAACACCGTGTAAGCAGGTCGATATACGACAATTTGGCCAGTACACTCCACCGACGTCGTTGAAGCGGAGGGCTGAATCGCAGTCTTTCGATAACGATATGGGAGATTCGGGGGATATCGGAGAACCTGGTCCACCATCGCCATCGCGGTCTGCGAAGCGGGTAAAGAATGCTGATGCGGCCACTCAAACCAAAGATGTTCCGCTCCGTCCTGCTATTGGGCCTTTACCAAAACGACGGCTATTCGAGGACGTTTTAGGCCACCCACGAGACAACTGCAATGGGACGATTGGCGCGCCGACCCGGCCAGAGCCCAAAAGTCAGCAAGGTTTATTTGTCTCTCCGGCTGGTGGGATCCCTGTACCGCAAGCTCAGGAAGAGAACCCAGTACCACCTCCGGACAGTATCGAGACCCGTCCAGCTACACTTCCTCCTGCAGAACAAGGAGCTCCACAGCCTGAGGTGGCCAACTCGCCAACGGCCAGTCATGCTAATAGCAACGGTATTGATCCGGTCGACGTTGATAGTGACGCTGAATCATACGGTTGGGATGACGAATTAGAAAGGGGTATTATTGACATTGCGAACAGCGTGGAGAATCCGGTTTCCAGTCCGTTGTTTGTCTGATTCTAGTATATTCACAAAGAGGAGGTTTATGAGATTATTTACTTAGATGGTTACTTCCTGCTGATGATATGCGGCGGCGACCCAGCATCTTTTGTCCAAGTGGAATCCGGGATCCCAACTGTGCCCTAGCTCTGGCGAAACGAGAGAATTGCATGGCGCATCGAGGGTCGATACCTACAGTCCCATAATTGGCTTGCAGCACCATACTGACTGCGTCTAATTCGTTGTCGGACGAACTATTTGGGGAAGGCTCCGTTCACGACGCCCTTGAAAACTGGGATAATTCATCTCCCTTCTGAATGTGAAGGAGTGAAAAATTATCGTACTTGTGCCCTTGGCTTTGAGCAGATATAGAACACACAATTGGCATAGCCCTCCCCAGAGACAGTGGCCATGGAATATTCGATCCGAGCGTGCCCTCGGATATCTATTTTTGTACCTCTCTATCTGTCTTCGAAGATGCTCCTTGCGCTTGCATTATTGTGACCGTGGCCTAACATGCTCTTCACGCCCGCGGTTGTGGATGTCGAAGGCTCGGGTATGGTCAAAGTGGAGTTATATTCCGTTGATGGTCAATGTCATTCCGGTTGAATGCTCTCTTTAGTCTGCACTTAGCATGATCTGGTCTCTCACCAACTGAAACGAGTAGGCTAGACAGCGAAGGACGCTGACGATGGAGATGTGGAGATCTGGAGGGTTATCACGGCCATCACTTTTAGAAGGGCGGATATTTGAAGGACCCTTGCAAATTCAGTCGCCATGTGCATTGGTTGGATGTGAATCGAAAACACCAGCCGATCCGCGGTGAGCGACAGGCTTTGCTGCAAGTCCAGGACTGAACTGAGAATTTGAGGTGGTCAAAGAATGCTCATGAGGTGCGGAGGTGGTCCTGCCAAGCGGCCCAGGCGATCACAGGCTGTTGGAGCTGCCACCACTAGTGGCTTCAAGCCACTTTTCATGATTCTCGTATTCTCGGCATGCTTCCTCATTTAGCAGGAACCCCTCCCGCCTCTCTTGACTGTCCGCTCATCTCTTCATATTCCTTCCAGTCATGGTTGGCGTTCCGCGCAGCAAGGGCTGCCAAACATGTCTTCAACGACGCGTCAGAGTTCGTCCAGATCCCCTTGCGCTTGAGGCTGTCTGATCGTCTGGGACTAACACAGATCCTGCGGATACAGTGCGACCTCACCCAACCGGAATGCCTCCAGTGCTCCAGACGTCTCATGAAATGTCCCGGCTACCAAAAGCGATGGAAATTCTCTCACCACACCTCTCTGTCGGTAAAAAATGATCTTCGGACGCGACCTCAACGGCCTCGAAATCGATTTGCCCAACCGCGCTCCACCCAACTTGGGTGCGCGAGTGATACAATTGATGAGCGCGTGGAGCCGAACCTCGTGGTGCGGGCCTTTGATCTACAGGGCAAGGAGATTTTCTGCAGCTTCTTGCTGGCGAGCTTCCCCGCACAGTTCGCATCCTGCGGAGGGAGAGTGGATGTAAATTGGATGGATTATGCACGCCAGCCAGTCCTTGACGCCCCACAGGCACTTACTTGGGCTTTTCGCTCTCTCGCAACGCTCCATATGGGAAGAACGTACCATGACGGTGAGAAGATCACGAGCAGCAGGCACATGTACAGCCGTTCCTTGAACTACTTATCGGACCTTATCTCCGACACCCGATATCAGCGTGGCGCCGAGACCCTCGCTACGGCTATACTCTTGAACATTTATGAAATGCAGGACAGCCTGAGCCCACTCTCCTGGCTGGTTCATGCGCGGGGCCTCGCATCAATCATCCAACTGCGTGGCCCAGAGGCCCACCGAACCGGATTTGGAATTACTTTATTAAAATCATGTCGCTCAATCCTTGTATCTGAGGCGTTTGTGCGTGGTGGAAGATGCTTTCTCGATCAGCCTGAATGGCAGACATTCCTTCTGGAAGTAGCCGATTCCGAAAGCAAGAGCGCAAGAGGTAGTCAGCTTGGCGTGCTTGTGGACCGCGCCTTCATTGAAATCACATCTTGCCCAAGGTGGTTAATGGAAACTAGAATCCTCACGGAAGCATCACTTGGGTCTGCGCAATCAACATCAATATCCCCGCGGAGGCTGTTGGAAAGGATGGTCCGAAGTAGGGATACTCTCAGTAATATCCAACAGCAGCTCGAGATCGGCCTGTCACGGCAGGGGCTCTCGTCCACGGATGCGTCGTGGGAAGAGTTTATCGGTCCAATTGCCGCGAACTTTCTTGGAGCTTTCGCCCAGTCGGCGTTAAACGGGATTCGGTTGGCCATCGCGCTACTGGATCACCTGCTCGAGATAGTGCGACTTCGTCTCCTTCTCCTTGAGCAGGACTCCGACTCCTATACATCGCTCTCCTCAGTCTCAGGAAGCCCAAGGTCATTTATCGTAAACCCGTGGTCCGAGCTAGGCTCGAATTCTGGGACCTGGGAGCTCGACTTTGACCCCGATCATGGACTAAGTCTGTTCTGTATGAGTCGAAAGACATCTGCGTGGATGGATCGGGTGGTGATGTCTATGGGTTTGCTTGGGGTACGCCCGAAAGCACTGTCTCATGTTCTGTAACTCGTCCTACCTGGCAAGATCTCGTTTCACGCGTCCCGGTCCGGATCTACGGACTAGGTTGGCGTTCGCAACTTGCAGATGGAAGCTTTAACTTGAAACTCTACTTCTCCAACTGAACCTGCTGGTGGCGTTCGGAAACACGGGATGCACACACTGCTGCGGATCATAGGAATTCGATCGTATTCACTCTGGGGATGAAACAATATGCCCGACGACACAGGGACCCCGGCAACTTATGACGCTGTACCAGAGGCTCTGGGAATCCAGCCGGCTTTTTCCATTGTCTCGACGCCGAATACGCCGGGCATGACTGACGCAATCGGAGGGATGGTCCCAACCACGAGCCGCAGTTTCAGCGCTCATCGATCCCCGATTGAGGCGTTTCAGGTCAAGGTTTTGAGTCTTTAATGATGGTGACTGTGTGGGTTTGTTGTGGAAAGCGCCTTTTGCTTGATTTCCCCGCCCATTGATACCACGCAATTATTCGTGTGATTTCTGCCGCTGTGTACCAGTGTCACATCAACCATGCTAGAAGCGTAGCGAAATATTCCGATGTCTACGTGACTCCTGAGCTGAGTGTAAGCTGGGGTTGAAAACTCTTAAGGTCCAGTATTTCTGGTCACGGCCGCAGTCACTCTTCCGAATCCTTGAATCATATTATTTGTACCTTCATTCTGGGGTCTTGAGTGATGGAACTCAGAAATCTGCTTCAACGCATGTCTTGGGCGAGCATGTTGGAACCAATCAGGGCAAAATCGGCATATTATTTGACGCAGCTAAGAGAAGGGGAGCTATCGGCTACTTATTCCCCTGTCAAAAAACATCAGGTATAACTGATTCGCATCCGTACTTGACAGTCTTCGCAGTATGGCGATTCTTGATGGGCGACTCATACTTGGAGGCACGTGCTCCACCATGACTGCCAACTCGGGCGTCCCAACACCAGCCAACACTCCGCAGTGCACACAGTCCCCCCAATCCCAAGTTGAATCATCAACCATTGACCTCTCAATTCTCGACGATGATGCGTCCATGCCAATTGCAGTCGTTGGCCTTGGTTTCCGGGGCCCGGGCGATGCAACCAACGTCGACAAGCTGTGGGACATGATCCGCGAGGGTCGTGAGGCCTGGGGCCCAATTCCAAGGTGGAATAACTCGGCTTTCCACCACCCTGATCATTCTCGACATGGCACAGTAGGTAACAATACACCAATTATTTCTCGCGCTCACCCTTTCTAGATCAACGTGGAAGGAGGCCATTTCCTTCGCGAGGACGTCTCCCTCTTCGACGCTCCGTTCTTCAACATGACAAGTGACGAAGCGGCTGCTATGGACCCTCAGCAACGTCTTTTACTCGAAGTTACGTACGAAGCACTGGAGAGTGCAGGAATTACACTATCCACGGTAACCGGCACCCGGACATCGTGTTTTGTGGGCTCGTTTAATGCAGATTACATGGATCTTCTTCTTCGCGAGCCAGAGTGTATCCCCATGTACCAGTGCACAAATGCCGGTCAATCTAGAGCCATGACGGCAAATCGAGTGTCATACTTCTTCGACCTGAAGGGCCCTAGTGTTACGGTGGATACCGCATGTTCTGGGAGTCTAGTCGCTCTGCACTTGGCCTGTCAAAGCCTTCGAACATCTGACGCTTCTATGGCCATCGCTGCAGGGGTGAACATTATCCTGAGTCACGAATTTATGTCAACAATGACAATGATGAAGTACGCATCCCACAATGGCTCTGGACAAAGCTAATCTTGTTTCAGGTTCCTGTCCCCGAGAGGACGTTGTCGTACGTTTGACGAGGACGCCGATGGATACGCGAGAGGCGAAGCCATCGGGTGTTTAATTTTGAAGCCATTGCGAGACGCGATACGGGATGGCGATCCGATTAGAGCTGTTATTAGAGGAACTGGATCGAACCAGGACGGAAGAACGGCAGGGATTACGCTGCCGAACGGAGCGGCCCAAGAGGCTTTGATTCGTCATGTTTATCAAACCGCCGGCCTTGATCCTCGAGAGACAGAATTCGTCGAAGCTCATGGTACAGGCACGCAAGCTGGAGATCCGATTGAAACGGGCGCTCTCGCGAAGGCGTTCGGCCCCAGACGCCCTGATCAGCCACTCCGAGTCGGATCCATCAAAACAAACGTCGGGCACTTGGAGGGTACAAGTGGCATTGCGGGCGTAATCAAAGCAATTTTAATGCTGGAAAGGCGCATGCTTTTACCGAACCGCAACTTTCACAAGTTGAACAGCCGCATTCTGGCGAAAGAATGGAATTTGAAGGTGAGCTTCCTAGAATCTAAAATCTCGACGCCTTTAACACTGGTGTAGGTTCAACTAGAGTACGAACCGTGGAAAAGTCTTGGGCCGCACCGCGTCTCCGTGAACAGCTTTGGATACGGCGGTAGCAACGCGCATGCCATCCTGGAGGACACCTCGGGTTACCTATCAGACCGGAAGCTGACCACCTTTGTGCAGCCACAAAACTCGAACATGCTCGCTACAACTGCGATCCATCCATGTCCAAATCGACAGCGAGTATTCATGCTATCTGCCTTTGATGAGACGTCTATGCATCACCAAATCCACCGTCTTCAATCGTTTCTCAATGGGAAATTAGAGGATATGAGCGACGAGTGGCTGAATAGCCTTGCATTTACACTGAATGAACGACGCACTGCACATTTGTACCGGTCAGCGGTAATTGGTGATTCAGCCGTCAGGTTGAAAGTTAGCTTGTCCGCTCAGCCAAAGATATACACAGCCCCAAAGAAACCGGTGCTCGCGTTTGTATTCACAGGGCAGGGGGCACAGTGGGCTGGAATGGGCAAGGAACTGCTAGAGACATACCCCGTATTTCGTCACTCCATCGAACTGGCAGACGGCTACATGAACAGAATTGGTGCCCCTTTCAGCGTAATTGGTGCGTACAAATCGAATCCACCGAGCTCATCGAGCAAAATGGTCCTGCTGACACGGCATAGATGAGATCCTTACGCCCAAGGATATCTCAAGACTTAGCCATCCGTTGCTCAGCCAACCGATCTGTTCAGCGCTACAAATTGCGCTTGTCGATCTTCTGGCATGGTGGGATATTTATCCTGATGCTGTTACAGGGCATTCCAGTGGAGAGATCGCAGCGGCCTACGCCGCGGGAATCCTCACCATGGAGGATGCCATCACAATAGCATATAATCGAGGAGTCGCCGCAAGCAGGTTGTTCGAGAGGCAATCCGGAGGGGCAATGATGGCAGTGGGCCTTTCAGCGTCCGACGCCCAGCCGTATGTGGATAAGCTACAAGCAGGCAAAGCCACTGTAGCCTGCGTCAATAGCCCGTCGAGTATTACCATTTCCGGGGATGAGGCTGCTATCGATGAACTCGAGGTTCTGCTCCAGGGTAGGCAGATCTTTGCCAGACGCTTAGCCGTGGAAGTGGCCTATCATTCGCATCATATGGAAGCCATTGGTGGGGAGTACTTGGAATGTATCGCACACGTTACGCCCCGACAGCCGAAAACCGACAGATTTGATCGTGATTCCGGTTCAGTGCAATTTTTTTCCTCTGTTACTGGGGCTGAGATTTCGGCTGATGAGCTCGGGCCACATTACTGGGTCCGAAACTTGCTTGGTCAAGTAAAATTTGTCGCTTCCGTGGAATCTTTGTGTTTCGGAACCAACAGCGCTCGAATGACGAACGGGGTATCCGATAAGCGACGTGTGAAACGATCAGTTGCAGCAAGAAAAGTTGGCGTCGATGCTCTTATCGAGATAGGGCCCCATTCGGCTCTCGCCGGCCCCATTAAGCAGATTATCCAAGCCGATAGCAAGCTGCTAAGAGCGAATTTGACATACTGCAGCGTGCTCGTCAGAGGTTCAGATGCAACAACCACGGCCCTGTCTGTTGCAGCTTCGTTGGCATGCGCCGGCTATCCGGTCAATTTTCAGGCGATAAACGACCCTACTGCGTCCGGCGAGCGGCGAGTTCTCGTTGACCTCCCACCTTATGGATGGAACCATAACCGGTCATACTGGGCGGAGCCACGTGTAAGCAAGGTGTTTCGGAACCGTGAGTTTCCGCGTACGGACATTCTTGGGGCTCTGGAACGGTCCTCTTCTCCTCTCGAGCCTCGATGGAAGAATTTCATCCGCGTAACCGAGATTCCATGGCTGAGGGACCACAAGATTCTGTCCAACATTGTTTATCCAGGGGCGGGGTATATTGCGATGGCGATTGAAGCCGTTTCACAGCTGGCATCAGTGGAGAACTATGGCCCCGTCGGGGCGTTTTATCTACGAGATATCCATCTACGAGCGGCATTGGTCATCCAGGAAACAGCTCCAGCAGAAGTCATGATATCCATGAGACAGTGCGCTAACCACACAAGCTTTGTGAAACAATTATACGAGTTCAATATCAGGTCTGTTACCATGGACAACCGATGGACAGAACATTGCACTGGCTATGTGGGCGCTCAAGAGACTGCATCGCACCCAGACTTGCAGGCAATGAGCCAATGCGAATCAGCTGGCCATTTAGACTTTTCGGTTCTGGATCCAGCGGAGTTTTACGAGAAATTGGCCGCGGTTGGACTCGAGTACGGTCCCTGCTTCTCGAATGTGGCACACGCCCATTTCACGCCTTACACCTGTTTAGCGGAAATTACCATCCCCGACACTGCTGCAGCGATGCCATCAAATTTCCAGTATCCATGCGTATTACATCCGTGTATCCTGGACACAATAATCCATTCGATCTTCATCAGCAATGACTTGGCCGATAGTCCTGCAATCCCAGTCCAGATAGACGAGCTTATAGTCTCACGGGACTTCCCGAGCGAAGCCGGAGGGAGGTTTAACGTATGTGCTCAGACTGATAGCAAGGGTCGGGAGGGTATTGTCGCGTCAATTTCCGCTGGCAGGGATGACGGGCCCGTTCTGTCAATGACTGGGCTACGCTGCAAATATATTGGAAGCAAGTCATCCGAGTCGACCACGAAGCAGACCGAACGCATTGCATACAAGTTGGCGTGGAAGCCGGACCTGGATCTATTAACTGGGGACAATATCTTGACTCTGCTTTGTGCCCACGGCGACGAACCCACCTCAGACCAGATAGACGAGTCTGAAGCCGCGGCGCTGGATTATGCCCAGAAGGCAATCGTGCGCTTGGAGCAAACAAACCCGAATGAGCTACGGCCGTCCAAGAAGCGCGCACTCAGCGCGCTGGTTGCGACTGCGAGGAAATCTCAAGCCAACCACTCAAGAACCCGATCGGCCCATAATGTCAATGATAATGAAGCCGTACTTTTGAGTCCACAGGGAAAACAACTTTCCATTATAGGCCCCAGTCTCCCGGGTATTCTTGGCGATCAGACATCATCAGCGATGCCATCGGACGCTCACTGGGCGGCCTACTGGGATAGTCTACTCAGCACCCCCGTTTATCAGAATGCAGCCGAATTGTTGAGCGTAATGAGCTACAAGAACCCAATGATGTCTGTCCTCGAAGTTGAAGCCGGAGAGGGAAGGGCTTCGCTCAGGTTCCTCCAATCTATCTCGGACGCAGGGCAAAACATCCCGAGATGTGGTCAATATACCGTTGCGACCCGAGATGCTGATCAGATCCAATCTGCGACAAATCGACTTTCCACCTGGAGCGAATGGATAAAGTTCAAGAATTTGGACCTCGACAAGGATCCTGAGTCTCAAGGTTTCGCGCGAGGGTCCTCTGATATAATCCTCATTCCATATGGATTGCATACCGTCGAATCTGTGCACAGCGCTCTCAAAGCCCTCTACACTCTACTACGTCCAGGCGGGTATTTGGTTATGATTAATCCTTTGACGGGCAGGCTCCAGTTGCCAAACGCAATGATATTCGCAACTCTCTCTCAATCTTGTTTAAATATACTGGAGCATTCCGACTCGGACCTCGTGGAAGCCTTGAAGAAGGCCGGCTTATCCACAGCAGGTATCGATTCGAACCCCGATAGGACGCGCCCAATCATAGCCCGGAAGGATGTTGGACTAGGAAATTCGCGCTCAACCCACGTTCTGCTTATCAGAGAGGATGGAGATAGTGGGGTGTGTTTATCACATTTACATGACCTGCTTGAGTCCAGCGGATATATGGTTGAAGTCAAGAGTATAGCACACGCCAACGTCGCAGGGAAGTGCTGCTTGGTTCTCAGCGAGTTAAAGTACTCTGTTCTTGGCCTCTTAGACGAGGTAAGACTGCAGAAAGTGAAAAACATGCTTCAGGAGGCATCGGCTATCTTGTGGGTAACACGAGGCGGTGTAGCCGGATCAACGTATCCTGAATCTAGTCTGATAACCGGGCTCACGCGGACTGCTCGCTCCGAATCCGGCGTTGATCCAATCGTGACGCTTGACCTGAACGGCGAAAACCCCCTCGATCCCATTAGGGCGGCGCAAGTTATACACCATTTATTCAGAGAACGGATAATCCGGGGCGGTTCGATGCGTGGTGACTCAGAGTATGCTGAGCAAGATGGAATGCTTCTAATCCCAAGAGTTGTGGAAGATGCGCTGTCAGATGGGCGACTCGCGTCACTACACGACGCCTACACGATATGTGACCAGGCATTCCACTCATCAGCACAACCAATGCGGATAAAATCGGATCCGGTACAGTCAGAACTGGTATATTTCGTGGAGGACACTCACGCGGTAGAGACGCCCGACGACAAAATCCGTATAAGCGTCCAAGCCATGTCACTGAGCAGGTCCGACGTGCTGGGCTGGGCTGAAGGTGCCTGTATTGCGTCCGGATGGAGTGGCATTGTCCAATCTGTTGGAAAAACCGTTCACGATTTCTCCGTCGGCGACAGAGTAGCTTGTCTTGGCGAGAAGGCAGTATCCAATGTTTTCGAGGCAAAGCCGACAGCATTCCAAAAAATCCCCCCGCAGGCGTCGTTCGAGAGCGCTGCAGCGCTGCCTGTGGCGTATTGTATGGCGTACTACGCTATCCACCATCTTGCTCACGCCATTTCTTCGGACACTGTCTTAATCCACGGAGCCGCAGGGATCGTGGGGATTGCTGTGGCTGAAATATGCAGGGTTGGCGGCGCCAATGCAGTTCTGGTCATCGAGACCGAAGATGACAGGCTCACGCTCATGAAACTGGGATTTCCGGAACATACGACGCTTTTGAAAAACAATGAGAGCTTCCCAAAAGATCTCACTCGAATGATAGGTCACAAAGTCGTGGATGTTATTATCAACTGCGACGACGATGCGGGCTCTCTCGATAGACTGTGGCAGTTTGGTGCCGATTCATACCGAATTGTTCAATTTTGCGGCCCTAACACCACGAACAGGGCGCGCTGGGAGGTTCCCAACACTGAAAGCGGAGTAATGTTTGCAACAATCTCGCCAGACACCATTCGGAGACTGAAGTCACATATCCGAGATGAGGTTTGGAACCGTGTTGGCAGTCTTTTCAGGGAGGGCAAGATTCGTGGCCATTCTCCTCAGACGTATAGCGTTCCTCAAATCTCGACGGCTATGGATACTAGTCTCTTAGCAGAAACAGGAACCGAGTTTATCGTGCTTCGTGCCGGTGCAGACGATTACGTCAAGGTTTGCTGCGTCTGTCGTTCCCATTTAGATCAGATACTAACCGTAATCAGTTTCGCCAGCCCAAACTGCCGAACTCTCTATTCCAAGCAGATGCGTCATACATGCTGGTAGGCGGGCTTGGTGGGATTGGACGAGCAACAGCACTCTGGATGTCCGAGCGGGGAGCCCGGAACATCATCTTCATCAACAGGAGTGGTCTGACGAGGGAATCGTCACGGGCTACAGCGGAGGAATTAGAACGGCACGGTGTCCGTGTCTTTGTGCGGGCTGTCGATGTAACAGATAGCGATCGTATGGCTGCCGTGACAGCTGAGCTCGCAGATACAGCACCTCCTGTACGTGGAGTTATTCAAGCCGCAATGGTGCTACGGGTATGTATCTCGTTTTCGACTGTCGATCTACAATGGTGCTAAGTCACAGCAGGACACCCTAATCGAGAAGATGAGTGTCGAGGACTATCACTCAGTTCTTCAACCAAAGCTTATCGGAACTTGGAATCTTCACCGTTTCCTTCCGAAAGACCTTGACTTCTTCATCATGCTCTCCTCCATTAGTGGTATCATAGGCAACGCGACGCAGGCGGCTTACGCCGCGGGGTCGACCTTCATGGATACCTTTGCCGCGTATCGCAACAGATATGGCCTTCACGCTGTTTCGATTGACCTCGGTGCTATTATGGACACTGGCTACCTCGCGGAAAACACCGAGTTAGCGGCCAAAATGACGGAACAAGGCTTTCATAGCACCGATACCAAAACAGTCATGTCACTAATTGAACTGGCAATCACGACAACACCTCAATCAAATCCCTCACACGCTTCGCAGATTATTACTGGGCTTGGTGCCTGGAAAGAAGGCCACTCCCTGCCGAACTTTGATACTCCAATCTTCTCTCACTTCCGACGACGATTCCAAACACCAGCGGACGAGGCTTCAAATGGGCCCTCAACAAGTTCTCTCCGAGACGAACTAAAGGCCGCTAAGAGCCTTGACGAAGCTTCGGGGTTCGTTTATGCCGCCCTCAGCTCCAGGATCGCTACTCATCTTGCAATACCCATTGACAGCATCTCTCCGAACAATCCCATCACCGAATATGGTATAGATTCGCATGCGGCCGTTGAGCTGCGGAATTGGATTTTGCAGACTGCCGAGAGCACGGTACCTGTGCTTGAGATTCTGGCTACAGGGTCGATCTCAGAGCTAGCGACGAAGATTGCGGTGAAGTCTTCTTTTGTCAACGTGGTGGAATAGGAAGTTTGGATTGCTCACTCTTTCCTTACCTTCACCCGTGAAGGACGCACCTTCCGTAATTGAATTGTAGCTTCAATTGAGCAGAGATCTGACCCGAACCATAGTTAAAATGAGTCACGCCCAGGATCGTTATCTCTGTCAGTAGCACTATCTCGCATCGCACGTCCAGACCTAGTTTCCTCAAGTTATCGTAGATATTCTACCTCCTGATTAGCCCGAGTCCATCCGAACCCCAACGGCATGCTGACAGAGCGGCCTCCAAAAGCCCAAGCCACTGGTGCAACAAGAGCTATAAGGGTCGCTAAGAAACGGATGATGCCACAGGGCCCGTATAACGGTCAGAATGGGAGAAGACAGATGTAGGAAAAGCCACATCGCAGATATCACAGCCGGGAGAAGGCTCGTCGAATGTGCAAGAAGCGTATGGAGGAGCTTGACGAGGCGAAGCTGGGCACGCTGTGGTCGGTTGGATGCCATATTCGGGAAGAAGCACCCCGCCGAATTGTTTTCCCCGAAGAACGGCATTCTAGTTCCGGACGTGATTGAATGCTGGTTTGATGCCGGAAAACTTGTCATTGTACCGTATCTTCCAGACTGGGCAGCCCCAATGAAGCTCCTGTCCTGGGTGCGCGGGGGAGTCAGGGAGTATCGTTGCAAGATCATTGACCCATCATGGGAGAATCTCGACCGTCGCATCACCATGGCCCATTCGATGACCTGGAGGGAGTTGGACGGAAAACGCGTGGAATTTAGAAGCAATTTCCGTCCGGCGGCGCGGTACGTCTATTGCCACTATTGCACCCAGGTACTTCGCCGCGCCTGGGGACACAACCAAAACGGTGGTGCGCTCCCAATATGGAGCGATGAAGTAGGGCGCCCGTTCTGGGTTACCCCGGGCTGGTACCTCCCCCGCAACATGCTGCTGGCGATAGTGGAAGAGCTGGGGCATTCACACAAGGAGCTACTCAGGGGAACGGGATGCGACAAAGGGGATAAAAATCTCCTGCTCGAAGCGGTTTCCACACGAATCCGACGGCGACCAGCGTTGAAGGACCATCCGTGGATCGAAGCCGGAGACGAAGAAGGCGAAGAAGGGATGGAAGAGATGAAAGAGATAGATGACAATGACATAGCGTTCACGTCAACCAGAATATGCACTCGAATAAGCCCATCCTTGAAGGGTGTCGACCCCGTTTTAGTGGAGCGGTAAAATTCCGATACCCATTTTGATTGCTGTGGGAGGGTAAGACTGTTTGAGCTCTGGTAATGCCAAATTCAATCATGATTATTGCTTTCGAGGTCTTCCCATGCACATGAAGGCTAGCCGATCGTCGTATTGCACATACTCATACACCTCAAACCCAACCTTTTCAAGAACTCTGACGCTCCCAACGTTTGCGCAATTAACACCGGCATAGAGCTTCTCCTCCTCAAAAGACCAAGCACGGGGCAAATCCCACCAGGCTCCAACTACAGCCCTGACAGCCTCCGTCGCATAGCCTTTCCCCCAAACATCGGGATGAAAAGAGTATCCCACCGACGGCGCGGGGTCCAACGAGTTCACTCCAACTGCGCCGATGATACTCTCCGGTGAATCCGAGTCCGCATCGCCCTTGCGCGTCACGACGAAATAGAACAGACGGTCCCCTACAGCGCCCGCACCGTCAGGTGTCGGGAACACCTTCTTCCGCGCCCACTTCTTCGTATCTTCTGGGCCGGCGTCGGGGATTCGGGGCCACCTGTACAGTATTCCATCAGTCGTCAGTCGTCCATTCGAAAAACGAGGCTCCGTTATGCCGCGCGTGGATGTGCATACAACCAATCAATAACATCCTGTCGGCCGCGAATACGGAATACCCCTGCCGCATCTACATCGCTTTCTGTCCGGAGCGGACGGAGGACGAGACGTTCTGTGTGGATTCGCTCGAGTTCTGACGGGCGTGGCATGATGACTGCTGCTTCTTGGATGGGGAAGAGGGGTGCGTCCGGCGGGTATTCCGCAGTTGTTGGAGTGGGATTTGCCATTTCGTTGGATAACGGTGACGAAACTGTCTTTCTCCGAATTTACACGTTCCATCTTGGCTGGGGACGCGGAGGTTTTGTGTTGTAAATTGCGGGTTGAAGCGACATCCAACACAGCCTCCACTCGGGTTGCGATGCTACCTTGCGCCCTGTGACTGGTGTGCCAGGGAGCCGATTGAATACAATATGACTCATGGACCCCAGAGTCGAACGAGCAGGGATTCCTCGGGCTCAGAACCTTTCATATCCACGCTGAGAAGATCATCCCCTTCGCCACGGACTCGTTCGCGCTCTTGCCTCCTGTTCTTGAACCTGACCTCGTCGTCGTGGGCGGGGTCGATCATCATCGCCGGAGTCCAGCTTTGGAGGCAGATCCAGCTTGTTGGCCGTGTGTCCAAGGGTGATCAAGGTCCAGTCCTTGCGCGCTGGTTTGTCTGTGTGGTACATCGAGTTGATGCACATGATGCCATATCCTCCAGACCAGATCACAGGCCCACCGATAAGTCGACCAAGCAGGACGCCAATTAGACGGATATGATTGCTGTTGGGGCTGACAAGAGGGGCATAGAATTCGGCTCACGAGGAGCTAACGCCTTTTGGCGGGCGCGAGAGGCAACCTATCGTCCTTGCCCCGGGGATTGAAGACCCAATCTTTGGGCGATGCAGCTCCAGCGTCGAGCCTCCGCAGAAGCATCCAGAGTCCACATCAGAATTTCCGGGAAACGAGGCGCCATTATCTCAAGTGCGACAAAGAAATTTTGGTCCGGAGGAACACGAGCAAGGAGGAACTCCGTTTCTTGGTTTTTCTTTGTCGAGTGTGCATCGACTATTCCTTCGCACATCAGCTCCGAGTTTCTGACAAACGTCGAGCTTTTCGAGATCTCTCATCGGGGATACTGGTGGCCCCAGTTAATGGAATGGTTGGTGATCAACGGCATCAAGGAACGAAGAGAGACTTGAGCACTGGCCACCAAACAGACATGGACGGCGATCTTGACACCAGCAAGTGAGAATCCAACTTCTTATGCCTCCAGCTTGGGCTCACATGGGCGGGGCTGCGAAAAGCGAAGCCTTGAACGTGGTATGTCTAGGGGAAGCCTCGCCAACAAAAGCAAATAACTGTTGTCAAGCCCGGCATCGACGAACAATGCAAGTCTTTGTGGGGCAAGCTTTTTGCGAGACTCTCTTAGTGATCCTTCCCTTGTTTATTCCAAATCAAAATGGAGAATTTCTTGCCTCCAGACGGCGGAAGCCGCACTGCTTTTACTGGCGTGGGTATAGTCATCCTTTATAGCCTTGGCCTCATCGTCCACCGACTGCTCCTCTCTCCCGTAGCGGGATTCCCTTGGCCTAAGCTTGCCGCGGTGACCAACTGGTATGAGCTGTACTACGATGTAGTCAAGAAGGGCAAGTACGTTTTTGAAATCGAGAAGATGCATGACAGCTATGGTACATACCCCAGCTCTCTGCCGACGCGTCTTCTCTTATAGTATGTAGGGCCCATTGTAAGAATAAGCCCGCACGAGCTCTCCATCCGCGATCCGGACTACTACAATGAGCTGTACGTCTCCGGCTCGGTTCGCCCCAGTGACCGATATGACGGCTTCGCCCGTGGGATCATGGATATGGAGGGGTCGCACATGGTTACCATAGGCCATGACCACCACCGCAAGAGACGGGAGCCGCTAGAGCCGTATTTTTCTCGAAGTGGTGTGACGAAGCTTGAGCCCATGGTGGCGGAGCTCGTCGAGTAGCTCATCGTAGGACGGTTGCAGAGTCCCAAAGCCAAGGGGAAAGTAGTGAGACTATCTCATGCCTTCGCCGCGCTCTCTAGGGATGTCATCAATAGGATCTGTATCGACGATCCGCCGTGCTTTGACCACGCGTCTCCCCTAACCAACCCCTCCGCTTCAAGCAGTGGGTAATCCCAGCTGGTGTCCCCGTCGGCATGTCTGCGTACTTCCAGCACAGCGACGCCCGTATATTCCCTCAGCCAACAGAATTCATCCCGGAAAGAGGGTTGGAAGATGTTACAGAGGAGATGAAGAATAACTACGTTCCGTTCTCGCGGGGGTCGCGCTACTGTCTGGGGATGAAGTACCTCCCCTCCCTGTTTCCCCAATTTCTCCAGTCCCCTCAACGGCTACATCCGACTTCAAGATCTCAAGCTAACCGTAATCCAATAGCCTTTCATACTGTGAGCTCAGCCACGTCCTCGCCGCACTTTTCCGCCCCGGGGGTCCCGACTTCGACCTTTACAAGACGGATGAGTCAGATGTTAGGCCTGTGCATGATTTCCCATTCTCCCTGCCGAAGCTGGAGTCCGGAGGGTGTGAGGGTGATATTTCGTTGAGTAGGGCAGTAACGAAGCTGCTGTCTTTAAGATACTAGGGGGTTGCCGTCGGGGACTTGCAGCGGGGGCTTTGCTAGAAGAAGTACAAGTGAGTACTCGGTAACAGAAATCAAATACATGACAGAGCCGCATGTACCTAATGGTCTCTATAGCTCCACCATGCCAGTTAGTGATATTTATGCCCGTTTTGAGCAAGATACAGTACCACACATCGGCAATAGCCGAGCGTAGAGATGTAGTATAAAATAAGTGACGAAAGAAAAAGGAAAGTAACAACGACAAGGCAAAGATGATCCTCGGACCCTTCAGAGATCAGATATACATTCAGCTACATGAAGAGCAAATACTCAAGCCTGACCTACAATCTTGGTGTTAGGGATGGATTGTTAGATGGCGCCGGGTCTTGACAAAATGGACATGAGCAACACAGAGCCCTCCCACTCCCACTCCGATTCACCCGAGTCAAGCTCCCACCATGGCACCAGCACACCGTCTTCACATCAAGCACAACCGTAACCCTCTTCTTCAACTCCTGAACAACAACCTCTATAGCCACTTACGTCCTCACTCCCCTCGTCCTCTTCACTCTCGCCTTCCTAAACCGCTTCCTCGCCGCGCTACGGTTCCAACTCGAATATTCCCATCCCCCGTCCCAGCGTATTTCCGACGGCCCTCATTCTCTCAGCACCGAGAACCCCGCATTGCCCGGACCCCGAAGGCCCGGTTAAGTCCGCTACTGGGGTATATGCAGCTGGATAAAGATGACGCGGAGTGCGAGGATGCAAATCCACCTATACCTGGGGAAAACGAAGAAGAGAATCCGTTTATCATCATGAAGATAGACTCCACTCCACGCAAACGTGGAGGCAGGTTCGACGCGGGCTATGCGCGACGATACCGATCTGGGCACTAAGCTCACCATGGATTTGGCGAGGAGATTGCGGGCGTGCTGTATTAGAGGGTTTTTGAGCGTTCATTGGGTATAAACTGTCAGTTTTTTTTCTCTCTACGCACGAGCTACCATGGACGTTCCAGCTACTGAGGTCTGGCAGGATGCTAGCGGTGATGATGTTCAATGTTGGGATATTCCTCACCGTGCTTACAGTTATTCTGGTTGGTGAGATGGTTCTAGGACGGTATACGCGGCATTCAGCGTGGCAGGTTGGGGCTTGTCAGGATTGATAGATAGCTCGGTGGCCTTGTGACCGATGGCGATACTCTCCGTGACAAAGTAATAGCAATAAAATAGACGGACTTGCGGATGATATTTCCGAGAATGCGTCAAACAAAGTATACCCCTGTAATCCCCCACGGTCGAGGTCCTCCATGTCCACTGGCATCCACAGTCTGACACGGCGCTTGCAGCATCAAATACGCAGTCGATACACCCTGCGCAGAGTGATTATTGGCTCCCTGGCACGTTTGAATTCTCCGCGAAGTCAGCATCCCAAGCGCTGAAGATGAAACTGTCCGAAGGCCGAAGAAAAGCAACTAACTCCCTCCTCCCCAACCCAATCACTGACCCTGCTCTGAGATTAACCGCTGCAGCCCGCAGCAAGGAGAACCAGCGCAAATCTGCTCACCAACCAGCTTGGCAAATCTCTGCAAGGTGTATGGTCGTCTGTTTTGTTTCAATTAATGCGTTATCCAATCATGGATGGCCCAAGACCAAGACCCCTGGCTTTTCATTCTTCAGTTGTCCACGGGTTCAAGGGCTGGGATCCCAGATGGTTTCAGAGCTGTGAGGTTCAGGTTCCAGCTTCGTAAGTTTGAGGGACTGTCACGTCACGGGTAGCTCCTTTGACAAAGGACGGCTTGAAAGGGAGAATGAGTCTTGTGGAGCTTCAGCCTGAATATCCGTTGTTTTTGGGGCGGGGGGTTGAAGGGTATATAAAGGATCAAACTGTCCTCACTTTGCTTCTCAATCACCGGAACCCCAGATCAACCAGCTTGACCACTTTCAAGATGAAGCTCTCTACAGCACTCACGCGTGCCATAAGCATTGCGCTCCTATCGCTCTCCAAAAATGTCGCTGGAGGTATCACCCCCGAGATGAATCTCATTCTTCGAGATGTCGCTAACACAACTATCCAGACCAAATACCCGCACCCTCGCCAGACCCCGTGCTCGCCCCCAAGACCTTCGGCGTCCTCCTGTTCCGCGCCTTCGAACCTCTAGACATATATGGTCCGCTCGAAGCCCTCAGCCTCCTTGCAAGCGAGACAAAACTGGATCTCCATTTCCTCGCCGAAACACTCGACCCCGTCACAACCAGACCCCTGATGCCCTCCATGAACCCATTCAACTCGTCCTTCTTCGTAGAAATAAACCCAACCCACACGCTCGACAACGCCCCGGATCTCGACGTCCTCATTGTCCCAGGGGGACTCGGAACCAGATCCCCGTATCTCAACAACACGCTCGACTGGATCGCCGAGACATACCCGAAGCTGCAATACCTGATCACAATCTGCACGGGCTCGTCCCTCGTCGCTCAAACCGGGATTCTGGATGGCCGCCGCGCGACAACGAATAAGGCGGCCTACGTCGTGGAGACTGCGAAGAGCCCGAATGTGGACTGGGTGCCGCGAGCGAGGTGGGTTGTCGACGGCAATATTTGGACGTCTTCCGGGGTGTCGGCGGGGATTGACGCGACGCTTGCTTTTATCGAGGAGATCTATGGCGCGGAGAACGCCACGTCGATTGCAAATTTCATGGAGTACGAAAGGCACACGGATCCCAGTTGGGATCCTTTTGCGGATATCTGGGATGTTCCTGGGGCATGAGCAGACTTTCCTTGAATGTCGTTGTTTCCGGGGCGGTTGTTTAGAGGTGACAGCTCTGTTATCGCTGGTTGGGGCAATTATGTATAGCAGGGCATACTTCGGGAATACTTCGATTCCGCAATATGCAATTTCCTCCTCTGGCATCGTAGATATTCTCTATAGGCCACGAACGGATGTCCACGCTCTGCTCATATCCGGTAGATCAGCGGGATCGCACACGGTCGAAACGGGTATTATAATGGACAATGAAGAGAAGATGAATTAGTTCAGTTCAGAACATGGCCGCAAAGCCCAACGGCCAGCCGTCGGAAGCCATCGTTAGACAGTGGCTATGAGCTTCAACTCCCACTGGTATACTGGAGGTGTGTATTTGTTCACGCGAACCAATCAGCATTCCATAATCGCGAGAATCATAGATAGAAATGATATTGTCATCGCGCACGTCGTAATTTATTCCAAGGCCCTCGGCCGCCAGGTCCGTGTCTGTTCGCAGGTGTCCCGAATGTGCATGTGTTTGATATTCAACAGGCGGATTTATATCCAATACGCCGGACAACTGGCACAACGATGGGTCATCGACCGGTAATTCCGGCGTGTGGGGAGGCAAATCGGACGTAGACGAGATATATCGAGACTGTACGCAAAAGTCACCCTGGTGGATCGTATTGTCCTGACTGTTTCCAACAGGGGTTGCCGGGTGGCTGTCATCGGGCGTGGACGTCGGCTCATCTGAGTCGTTTGTGACATAGTATGCAAGGCGGCATAAGGAGTTCGCATCTGCAAGTACAGAAATGGAATGCACCATTAGCATCGTGATCCAAAGTCTCGGGGGGGTGTTATGAACCAATACCATCTGACAGACGAGACATGACCGCGTACGACTTCCTACAGCTGCAATGCCGTTTCGAATGAGGGCATTTCTTCGATGGGCGTCCGGACTTCGGTACTCTGGCCATTAGCCTGTCGAAGTGCTGGCATTTTGACGATCGATGGCCGCGGAGGCATGGGTCGCTGTTGGATGTCAGGGATAAATGCAAGGGGGGATTTCAGACTTTATACTACTCACCAAGACCATTTGTTGCCTTCCTCGTCGAACGGCATGTCTCCGATCGTAGTTCCAGGCGTTGATGGAGGTGGGAAGCGGAATGTGGACTTCAGCCTCTGGTACGCCTCTCATACTCCAGACGCATCGTGGGACGGGGAAGAACTAAATGAGAGACCGTGACACCCACGAGGCAGAGGTGCAAAGGGGAGAGAAGCGTGGGCGCGGCCATCGGCGCGGCCGAAGGAATGGTGCCATGGAGGTGAAGTCGAATATCATAACCAATGAACTATCGCTCGTTTCAGACCTGCTGCCAACCACCCCGCCAGGATAGGAGGAGCCGATTCGACAAGTATTGGGCTTTTGGATCAGCTGAATTTGTTATACCAGTCTCTGAAGCCGGTCAACGCAACGGGAATGAGAAATGCAGCGCGGCAAGCTTTGCAGGCTGTGAGAAAGTCAACTTGTCACCAGGCACAGCTCCTTGAAGATGTCCAAGGTAACGCTTTGGGTTGTCTTCTTTCTCCATGTCCATTCACCGGGCTGAGGGCAGCACTTGGGGCAAGTGCCCAGGAACCCTGCTTCATCTGACCATGTGGGCTGTTTCCCTGCAATTCATGCAGTTCTCCCTTGTTATATCCGCTGCTATTGGCCCAAAGCTGCTGATCGACTTCCACCTCCGGAAAATGTGCTCAATTCCTCTCGCGCTATGATAGCGTGGTTGTCTTTTACCACCTCGAAGGACGCTTTGCTTTAAAGCATCCGACATCTGCCCTCCCCAGCTGTGATCTCCCAGTCGCGTGGGGTGTGTGAAGCTCCATTCCCGACTGTCATTACCCGTGCAAAGTTCCCCTCCTTGCACCCCAGGAATGTCAGACCCCAGGAAAAGGAAAACGGCGACAACTGAGTTTCCGTACCCATATCTCGGCGGTTGGCGTTCGAATTGAGAGACTGGACATACAAAAGCACTTTTAGAGTCCGAGCACATCAGTTGGTCGACACAAAGAGGGTGTGGCCGTGCCTAATGCATTTCCGCTCTAATGGTATCTCATTCTCCGGGAATGACTCCAGTATCCTACCCAACCTGGTGGAGGGAGGTTAGGAGCTTTTCATGTCCTGGGTGAATCTGGCGTCGTCTACGCGAGTCTGTGCACCGAGCACTGAGAAGCCAAAGTCACGAAGAGCGGACGTGTTGGCTGTATTTGAGAGAGCAGCCAATAGGGCGCTCATGGATAGCCAGCGGGCGGGCGGGCTCGGCATCACCAAGGCGCGGGAACAAGATCAGCAGAAATGGCAAGCCTCTGCTAAGGAGACCCTTTCCAGTTCTCAAACGGCATCACAAGATGATGTGGCTTCGCCAGTGGACCATTTCGAGGCCCGCATACGAATACGCCGCTCAGCCTGAGGCTGAACTGCGCCACCCCGAGAAACGTCCAATTGTCGGAACGATCTGTCGATGTATTTTGGATATGAGGTTATTCAGAATTGTTCCTAGTATCAATAAGGGCTATGCATAGCCTCCGTATCGTATCCTTCGTCTTGTTGTTGACGGAGTGCCGCGTGTGTAGGCGTATTCGCTATGTAGAAGTTGTAGATATATAGCCGCAGTTCTTTGCCCCGACATGAACCCCATTTCTCGATATCGGCTCCTTTCGCTTATAATCTAAGAAAGGATACACTCTCCTCATAGAAGTCACTTTCATTCCTTACTAGGTCTTTCCTTGTGTTGTCAACAACCCACCTGGCTACTACACCCTTCAATGGCTGAACAACAAGTCGACTTCGAACTCTACAGATACACCCCGTCCCAGATCCCGGCCGGGTTGTTCGCCGGTCTCTTTTTTCTCACAACGTTATACCACATCTACCAAGTCTACAAGGCACGAGCATGGTTCTTTCTTGTGTTTGTCCTGGGGGGTGTCTGTGAGTAGCCGAGCCCTAGCGACCTTTGCTTTCAAGCCCTTCGGCACGCGGACGGCGGACTAATGAATCTGCCCCGATAGTCCAAGTAATCGGCTACATAACCCGTATCCCAGCCAACGATAACCAAGAATCGGTCCCGATATTCGCAATCCATACTCTCCTGATCCTCCTGGCGCCGCCGCTCTACGCAGCGTCGATTTACATGGTCCTCGGCCGATTAATAACCTTCCTGGGCGCGGAGCGACTCAGCCTTGTTCGTGTGAAATGGATGACCGCGATCTTCGTAACGGGCGATGTTATTGCCTTCCTCGCGCAAGCAGCGGGGGGCGGTATCATGGCTGGCGGCAGCGTCGATGACTTCGAACGAGGCGAAAAAATCACCATCGGCGGTCTCGGCGTGCAACTGGCCTTTTTTGGTGGGTTTATGATCACCTGCGCTAGCTTCCACCACCGGATCCGTAAGAGCCCAACGCCCGAGGCAACGAGTCTTGCCTCTCGTGTCCGCGGGAAGAGGATGCGCTCGTGGGAGACTATCCTCGTGGGCTTGTATATCGCAAGCATTCTGATCCTGGTGCGGTCTATTTTCCGGCTTGTCGAGTATGTGCAGGGGAATAATGGGTATTTGATCAGCCACGAGGTCTTTATGTATGTGTTTGACTCGTCGTTGATGTTTATCACGATGGTGGTGATGAATATCTGCCATCCGTCGATGGTTCTGTCTGGGTCGCAGAAGGAGCGGGATGTTGAGATTGGAAGCTTGGCTTCCTCTGTTGGGCAGCGGTCTTGATTGGGTGAATGACTGGATGCTCGAAATATTTCTTTAGCGGGAGCATGCTTGATTATATCTGGAGTTCGGTAGAGGGGGTGGACGTTTTCTTTGTTTGTTTAGGGGCTGTTGTTTTCTTTTGTGCATAATACTTTTGGACTTGGATGAGCATACATAGATCGAGGGATATTCTAATCGGACTGTATTCAAAGTGTAGCACTCGCGTTGATATTCGTACGGTCCATGTCTCAGTATAGCTCGCGACTGACGATCAGGTCCCAAAGTTCGGAGCCTCGAGAGCACACAAGGTACCTTGCTAGGGAGTCCAGGGGTTGAAAGACGAGGGTCCAGATTGGTGCCCAACGCGATCACCCTTGTAATCCGGGCTCTGAAATCGTAGGATGTAAGAGCTTCCCCCCTCTTTTTGCCGGGCTATCGGCGATCACCGTCACCTAATGGTAGTAATCAAGAGTTACAACGCGGGCTACGAGATTGCAGTCCTCGCTCCGGTCATCGTCAAACAAAATTCAGTCTGAGAGGCCTAGACCACATCCCCCTGTCGTCCTGTCTACATTCTGGGTCACGATACTGATACTGATAGCTGCGTCGATCCCCGACGATCTCAGCAGGGTTGTGGGATCCCGTTGATCTGCTGGCAACGGAAGGTGTCTCGAACTCAGAAGCTCAGGCTAAAAGGTGTAATCGATTCTGTTAGCTTCTGCGTGAGATCTCAAAGAACGGTGAGGATAATGAGTCAAATCCAGCAGAGATCCTTTACCAAAGAGAAAGCTGATGGTCGGCAACCAAGAGCAAGGACTTGGCCAGAGCGCCGACATGCAGCTCCCGCGAGAACCGCACATCTGGTCGAGACCATTGTGGATCGTCGAATCATGGTGTGCTCAGACACGATTGAGGAAGGCCTGACGGGCTGACTGACACCAGCATGATTCATGACCTGCGTGAAATGCCCAGCCGGGCCAGTGACAGCCGAATGCCAGAGGACAGGCTGTGATTGGCTGGTTGCCACCCAACCGTGAAGATCCACAGGGGCGCAGAAGGAAAGAAAATTCGCCGCGAAACCAGGCGCTGAACAAGGCACGGAGCACATGGCAGCCACAGCGTTTGGCACTGGAAGAATCTCCGTCAAACCAGATCAACCTTGGAGGGGCAGAATCTTCCTCTGGTGGGGCTGATTTGGCTGGCAGTCCTCCGATCAATGCATGATTGTGTCTCTGTGAGATCATGTCTGCGCGTCCGTCTCCAGCTGAGTCCGTGAGTGACTCTCTATCGTCGTCGAACTCCACAGGCGTCTCGACTCTCCTCGCTTTGATCCCCTATCAGTCCTCCCCACTTCACCAGGTTTTCGTTCGAGACTCGACTTATTTTTGGTCCTTTCCCGCTGCTTTGTGGCTCATGGCGGATTCCCACCCATGGTCCGTTTGCCGCCCGCCATTGTCTAGATCCCTGCTTCCGATGAGCGATCCTAATCGTTCTCGAAGCTTGCGTTGCGCGCTTTTCTTGGGTGTTGGTTGAGTACAAAACCACCACTACCCCTCTAGCTCTCACAACAACCCACCGTTCTTCCACTCGCTCGCTTTATTCGGTTGACTTTCGTGAAGGACCACCGTTGATTGGGGCCATCAAATGTCCGATAAGCACCCTGATCCTTCCGTCGAAACGCCGCCAGCAGAGAACAACCAGCCCGCCCAGGATGAGCCGGTGTCTTCCGAGCTCGCACCGGCTGCGGACGCCGCCGTAGGTGCCCACGTGGAAGAGCCCTCGAGAGGGAACCGTGTGAGATTTCGATCCTTCAGCAGTTTCCGGGAGGCAGACGATGGCCCTCCAGAGCGCCCCGCGTACGTTCGAAATGACTCTGATTACTCCGTTCGTTCCTACCACTCCATGCGCGAGCTGTTGCCTCCGTACGATGTTTCGGCCACCCCTCCAGAGACAGGAGAAGCGGATACTACTACTCAATCACAATCGCAACAGCTCCCAGTCAGCGAACTGGGAATACCCCCAGCCGCAGTCCAGACGCCCGGCCGGGATATGTCTGTGAGGGAGCGATTTCGACATGCAGGCGATCTCATTCGCAAGCGCACCGTTTCCCTCGGTGAGAGACTTGGTCGCCAGTCCTTCGACGACGGTGAGGATCTGGGTGCGTCCTTGTTGCCAGATGACCTTGAAGGTGGGCTACCCCCGCACCATTCCAAGGGAGGAGACGAAGAAAAAGCTGTTTTCGATGATCCCCACGCAATGCCTTCTGAGCCACTTCCCAGCGCTGAAGCCCATCGTCTCGTTCGCAACGTGACTCAGGGTCGTGTGCGTCGTCGACGAGCCCGGCCGGCTTACGCACGATCTGGTCAGAGCACTCCCGATGGGCCGAGTCGCCCGGACTCGTGGTATAGTTCCAGAAGGCTGAGTTCCGGGGGAGGAATCCTCTCGCAGTTGCTCAAATTACAGGCAAGTCAGGCATCCGGCACAGGGAGTGCCGTCACGAGTGATGAATCCGATGCCGATTCTCCGGTTTCATCTGGGGCTGCTACTCCAAAGAAGGAAAAGTTGAAGTGGTACAAGAAGCCGAATCATCAATCGACTGCCTCGCTGGTTGAGGCTTCGATGAATCTGAGCAAGGCTAGTCTTCCGGCATCAGCAGATGTTGTGATAACCCCCAAAAATAAGAAGAAGAGGCCGTATCGCAGGACTCGCCTGGAGGATGAAATTCGCGTTACTGTGCATATTGCGGAAATCCTTGCCCGACACCGGTATATCATGCAGCTGTGCCGAGCCCTGATGCGGTATGGCGCCCCGACTCATCGTATGGAAGAGTATATGAAAATGACGGCAAGGGTATTGGAAGTGGAGGGCCAGTTCTTGTACCTTCCGGGATGTATGATTATGTCGTTTGACGACCCGACCACGCGTACCGCCGAGGTGAAGCTAGTCCGGGTCGTTCAGGGTGTCGATCTCGGCCGCCTTGCTGACACACATAACGTCTACAAGAACGTTGTCCACGACCTCATCGGCGTCGAGGAAGCGATTTCAGAACTCGACCAGATCATGTCACGCAAACCCCGCTTCAACAAATGGCTCATGGTCCCCGCCTACGGATTTGCTAGTGCTGCCGTTGGACCATTCGCCTTCGCAGCTCGCCCCATTGACATGCCCATCATCTTCCTCCTCGGCTCTCTAGTTGGACTGATGCAGCACGTCCTTGCCCCCAAATCAGTTCTGTACTCAAATGTCTTTGAGGTCACCGCCGCCGTGCTAACATCCTTCCTCGCCCGTGCGTTTGGCTCCATCCGCGGCACCCTCCAAGGCGAAGAACAGAATCTCTTCTGCTTCTCTGCCCTCTCTCAGTCCTCAATCGCTCTCATCCTCCCCGGTTTCATGGTTCTCTGCAGCAGTCTCGAACTTCAATCCCACCAGATCATTGCCGGTTCTATTCGAATGGTCTACGCCATCATCTACTCGCTCTTCCTTGGGTATGGCGTTACTGTGGGTACGACAATCTACGGCCTTATAGACATGAACGCATCGTCTGAAAAATCATGCCCGAATCTCGATGTCTGGGGAAGCGGCTACATCCGCCGCTTCATTTTCGTCCCGCTTTTCGTCGTCTTCGTCGCCATCATCAACCAAGCGAAGTGGAAACAGCTCCCAGTCATGATCGTCATAGCCCTCTCCGGGTATGTGACGAACTACTTCAGTACCACGAAACTAGGTTCAAACTCGGAGGTTGCGAATACTGTCGGCGCATTCACTATTGGCCTCCTTGGCAACCTATACAGTCGTCTCTGGCGCGGTCATGCGGCAGCCGCGATTCTCCCCGCTATCTTCGTGCTCGTCCCCTCCGGTCTTGCTTCGACAGGCTCACTCGTTGCGGGATTGAACTATGCCGACTCCGTCCGTGACGGCCTGAAGAACGGGACGGCCGCCAATATATTCAGCCAGGATACATCAATTGCAGACCTCGGATTTGGGATGGTGCAGATTGCGATTGGCATTACAGTTGGACTATTTGTTTCCGCGCTGGTGGTTTATCCGTTTGGAAAGCGGAGGAGTGGTCTCTTTAACTTTTAATTTTGAATCTCTTGACATATATTGCTTGCATATATTGCGACTTTTTTTTTCCGGCGTCTTGGTTTAGATTCGATCATTTGGCGGGAGGCTTCGTTACCCTACCATCATAGAGGTTGTTTCTTGATCGGTTTGAAATCATGATCATCATATTTAGACATAGACATAGACAATATGGTTGGAAACAATTTGTCTGCGCAGAAATCACTTAATTATCCTCTCCCCGTCTAAGTCAAGGTCCGCTAGCCGCAGTGGGAGTGCTCCAGGGAATGCGTCAGATAATCCTGCTTTGTTCGCCTCTGCACTCCCGCCCTGGTCAAATTGGTCTGTGGCTTTTATATCTATATATCCACTTCTCTCTGAGGATGATGTTGTCCGAAAGCCAAGCTAACTTGTTGGTCTCCTCTCTCTGGTGCTGACATCAATGCCACATTCGAAGTCGCAGTTGCATTACTATGTATTCATCATGGGAAAACAAATGGATTGACTGAAATCACTCATTTCCTCATCTGAAACTGCCTTCAGTCCTATAGACGCTTCTTTTGCGCCGGCGCGACCCTTTTCACTCCCCCCAACTCATTGATTATCAACTCGTCCCGCTCCCAAATCAGCTCGACTGCCGCTGCAACCGGACCAGTCAAAGCCGTCAAGAGGACAATCTTGACGAACAGGCCCACGCACCCAGACCGACCGTACACAACCCGGTGCGCAGTTCGATACAGGCTGGTAGCCCAGACCAAAACACCGGCAGAGCCAATCAGATAGTCCCAGCGGAGGAATGCATGCACGCCGGCTCCAACGCTCTCCACTGGGACGGGTGTCTCCCACGGTTTTGGGATTGCGAAGACAGCGAGCGGATGGAGGGCCTCGAGGTACTCCTCCTTGAAAAGCCTGGGTTCTGCCACGGCCGCGAGGGGGATGATCCACGAGATGAGATGGGTGATCGCGGCGAGGCCAAAGGCGAAGGCGTAAACCCACCGGAGGGAATGCAGAGTCGCGCGACCGCCCTCGACAGCGCGATCAAGCTTGGTGAAGGGAGAGAAAATGACGTGGGCGGTTGTCAACAGGATGGAGACGTATCCCGGCCACGGGTGCCAGGCGGCAATGAAAAGCTGCTTGAGGTCGGTGCTGACCGTCTCGGACACCGGGACGACCAGGAGAGCGCTTGGGACCATGAAACCGACCACAAACACCCAGGGGAGGGCCTTAAGAACCGCCCGTGGGACTCGGATGTTCTCCGCATTCGGCGTGACAGCGGTGACAGAGGTGAACAGCTGGATTGCGCAGTACAGTGGGGTCGCAAAGGCGAACGTCATGACCTGCGCAAGGAGACCAAGGACCATGGGGAATGCGGCAAGTGTCCATGCATTTCCTCTCCTCCATGCCTCCAAGCTCACCAGGACCCAGGCGGCACCAAAGGTCCCTGAAAATCCGATGGAATGCACCAGAAGGGAAACATTGCTGCCATCCGTGGTGGGCCAGAAGAAGACGGTCAGCACAGTGAGCAACTCATCGAGGGGAGCGATTCCCGTGTAAACAGTGCGCAAAGATGCATCGACTGAGGGGAGCTTGCGAGCCTCGATGGATTCGAACACCAGCTTGTTCGCGCCATTGATTTCGGCGAAATAAAATATGGCGTAGAAGACGAAGACGCTGAGCAGTGGGAGGACAAATTTGGCAGCCATGATGAAGTGCGTGCTGAGGCAGAGTCGAAGGACGTCGTCCATAGCTTCATCAGCTTCCTTATATATCCTGGAAGATCGACGGAAGGTTGACGGAAATGATTCGATTCCGACAGGCTGGTCGCATTGCCTTAAACCCGATCGGGAATCTCTTGCGATCCAGAGGGGGGAAAGGCTGACAGGAACCGAGGTCAGCTCGAGCCTTTTCGACAGCTTCACATGGTGGAGGCTCCAGCGTCTTTGCGTCGGATCTCGATTCAACCGGATGACTTCTCATGTTGCGGTTTGTGTGCGGGTATCACGAGAACCGTTCGCTTCAGCTTTAGCCCCGAGTTTGGCGACACAATGACCCGGATAAAATCACCAGCGCCGGCTCTTAGCCGCAATTTGCCTGGAGAGACGCCATATAAGGCTGAAGATTCGACCGCGCGCGGGGTGATAGCCTTTTCCGCAATTATTCGCAGCAAGACCGATGAGTTCAATTCTTGAGCCGAATCCAGATCCTCCGGTCACATTCTTCGATCTTGTGAGGACGAGCTTCACCCTCTGCGTCCGACTCCCATGGGTCGTTGGCACGACTCTCCTCCGCCGGTGGTCGCGCTGGGACACTGCGTATAAACCTCCGGCCCTGCGAGAGCATCTGTCCCGGCATGTGATGATTTGGTATGTTCCCCAGTGGAACCTCAGGGTTACCAAGGACCAGATCTAACTCGCAATTTGGAAAAAAATAAATAACAGCCTTGGAAACCACCTCCCACACTCCGTTTGGCAATGGTACAACGCCGCAGATACGAGCGGGTCGAATCTCAAAACCTCCGTCCGATATGGCCACATCCCCCACATTTTCGAACCCGTCCGAACCCCGGAATTCTGCGGATACTGGATCTGTCGAGGCATATCCCAGGAGCCGATTCAACCTCGGGATGCAGATATCGTGCTCTTCCACGCCCACGGCGGCGGCTACGTGGCGCTTCACCCCAGCACCGCTGCGCCAGAGCACGTCTTCCTCGCCGAGATTCTTCAACGACACAACCTCACCACGGCCATTTTCTCTCTGGACTACACGCTTGCACCTAAAGCGGCGTTCCCGAAACAGCGCGACGAGGCTCTTGCAGCGTACGACTGGCTTCGCGGCGAGATGGGCGTCGACCAGTCGAAGATCGTGGTGATGGGCGATTCAGCGGGTGGGCATCTCATTGTGTCGCTGCTTGTAGGGCTGTACGAGCGCCGCCACAGCCGCAGCCGCGGTTTAGGGCCGCCCAACGGCGACGACGGCGACGACGACGACGACAACGATGACCTGCGGCCCGCAGGAGCTGTGCTGGTAAGCCCGTGGATGAACGTACACACGTCTCATCCGCGCACGCTGGAGGTCCACTGGGAGGAACGGCTGCTCAAACGGGGTCTTGATAACTGCTGCAAGAAGCTTTTACCGGATGCCAGCCCGGAACTGGACCTGGTCTATGGAAATTTTGCGCTGGGACATGAAACCCGTGGATCGTGGGCGGAGATTCTCCCTGCCCGGACGGTGGTTACTGCCGGCGCGGAAGAGCTTGTTTTTCTCTATGACATTGAGGATTTTGTGCTGCAGGCGAAGAAGGATGGCGCGGATGTTGAACTCGATGTCGCGGAGGGAAAGGACCATACATGGCAATATGTGGAAGCATCCCATCAGCATAGTCGTTTGTTAGGATTGCCGCCTGACGAAGAGCTGCCGGAAGATCTGATGGAGGGACACCGGTCGATGGCTACGGAGATATTGAAAATCACCCGGCGGACATAGGTATATATTGTGGGGGTGCTATACTGCGTTCGACCGGCCACTTGGGGCTAAGGAGCGGGAACTGCTAGTGCGTCAAGTGCGACTTAAGTGGATTGAGAGTATATTTCTTTATGATCACCAGAACGAAAACACTCCCTTTCTCGTTTTATATTAGCCGGGGTGTCCCTCTCCCTTCCAGGTCACGTCCGACATTTCCCAACACGGACCCGGAGACTGATTACTGATATGCCGATGCCGAACAAACAACGTCAAGAAGAGCCCTGAACTCACGCCAAATAGTTGGGGCCGCGGCTCAGGTCTTTACCTCGTCGATATCATACACGGTATACTTCTGCCCGAAAGCCTGCGTTCCGATTCCCAATCCCCAGGGAAGTACAAAGGAAGCCCGGATAGCTGTCTCCTTCAACCACAAGCCCCAGGGTCCGGTCTTCTTCCGAATGCCCGCATTCTGCGCTGCGGTTTGGTAAATTTCCTCGACACGGGGTGCTCGAATCCGATAGAATGATTCGAACGCGGATCGAACTGACCGGGTCGGATCCGCCAGGAGGCGGGAAATCAGGAACGCGTCTTCCAGCGCCATGGCGACACCCTGGCTGGCATGCGGCTGCATCGCATGCGCCGCGTCTCCGAGAAGCAAGCACCGGCCTCGCGACCACAGCCCACCAAGCGGGAGTCGATAAACCGGGAAGAACTTGACCACGTCGGTCCGGTCAACAAGGTACTTCAGCGTATTGCCCCAGTCGCCTTTAACGTCCCTGAGGATCCCAGGCAGGGTGCTCTTAAACCCATCCACTTCTCGCTTCGTGTGAACTTCCCAACCATCTCGCGCATCGTCGGGGTCCGGGATGGCGATCTCCCGCTGGAACCCCCAGAATACCTCGTCACCTGCTGCAGTGCACGGCGCAGCTATGAACATCCCTTCCTCCGTTATTGTCGCGTTGAGTCCATGGACCGTCTCCCTCATCGCAGGCGACAAGCCCGCCGTAGGGATAATTGAGAACAGCCCCGCGAGACCAGAATATTCCGGCTTCAGCCCCGGATCAACATACGTTTGCCGCACAGAAGAATGAATCCCATCACACCCGAGCAGTAGATCCGCTGTATCCGTCGACCCGTCCGAAAATGTCACATTGACCCTATTCCCGCCCTCATCGATACCTGTAAGTCGCTTATCGAAAGAAACCTCCATCCCAGCCGCCCGCACCGCCTGAAGCAAGACATCAACAACATCCGCCCGCTTAACACGCATATACCCAAACCCCGTCTGCGCGCGCGGCTGGGCAACAACGTCTCCAATACGGCCGAGGGTCGTGCCATTTAACGACCGGACAGCGAAGTCGCTGCGGCTGCTGCCTCGTTTGACGAGGGCGTTATAGACACCCAGGCGGTCGAGGAGACGGAGGCCGTTGGACGGAATCCCAACTGCCCCGCCGAGGGTCGTGGGCTTGGGTCGTATTTCATAGATCGTGCAGTGTATGTCTGTGGTCTGGTGTAGGCGGAGAGCGACAGAGAGGCCCGCCGGGCCGGCGCCGATGATGATTGCCTGCGGATATTAGATCGGAATCTATATCTCTCTAAGGAGAAGAATATACCTTTCGTGGAGTATTCATCTTTTCTTCAAGGAAGGTTATCAGAGCTTGTGATCTATAGTCACTTTTCCTGTTGCTGGTTGCGATGTTTATACTCCTGAAATGCCGCGGTGATCCGCGGGCTTTGTTACTTAATCAGGAAGGGGCCCCGCGGACCCGCTACCCGAAGCGGTAGCCTATGTCTTGTGCTCAGACCAGACGACGATGAGCCACGATTTCGACTGATTCGAACAAAATCGATCATGGGCCGGTTGGGTGGGAAGGGGGAAGAAACTGAATTAATCCAGTAGGTCAGGTAATACGTTCGGACTCCGGACTTGAGGCTCTTTTATTGTATTGGCTCGGATATATTGAGAGGTGTATTGGAGACCGAGAAGATAACTTATACCGTTAGTTACTGGGACTGTGATGAGTCAATAGCAGCTGATGGAGAAGAATCTGCACATTATCATAGGCGAGCTGCAGTGCCAGGGCCTGCAGCATGAACATGCGGATGCTGCGGGCTGGTGAGTGCTGAACATCATGGCCCCGGTCGAATAGACTCCTTAGCCTCAGCTCTGGAGGTAGGCTACCAAGCCATGACCGAAGTTTTCGATCGATTTGTTTCACTTTGTAGGCAAAGGAGGTTACTGGCTCATTTGTACTGTCTGGCATTCTAGCGATAGTATGAAAGTCGGGATGCTGAATCATCGTGTCACCCAGGTTCTCATGGATTTTAACGTCGATTCCTTCATCTCTAATACAGCATGGTTTGCCGTATACAATGGATGCAAATCTGCTGCAGGCTAGTACGCTGTTACCCCGAGGAGACGAGTAGATCTTGCCTGTCGAAGACATAATGCCCAGAATGCTCATCGTCGCTCTTCTCCGGTCGCCTCGGGTAATTCACTCCATGCGGCTTCCTTATGGAGGGACATGATCTGACTGCATCGAATACCAGCACCAAGAATCACGAATGCCACGTTCGGTCGGCCATGATACAGATAGAAGGACCCCAGCAGCACACAGACCTGGACGGATTCAATCTCTGCCGTATCTTGGGGCTCCAGGGGATTCCGTGCGACGATAGCCAGGGAATGTTTATGGAAGGTACGAAGGTCTATTTCCAGTTCGCTCTTTCCTTCATGGTTCTCCGTGCTGTAGCGCACCCCCAGGGAAAGCACTAAAAGGAGAAGGAGCTCTCGTCCGCCATCCCACTTGGGATATTGGCCATACGTGGTGACAGCCTCGTACTGGCGGCGAGGGTCGGCTCATGGAAGACCATCATAAATCAGTGCACGGCGCCCAGCTATGTCTCGAGAAGGGCGTCTGCAACGGACTTTGGAGGAAGATCAAGCCGAATGACTCCCCCACAGAACCCCTGGGGTCTGAGGCATCTTCCCGGGTTGTCGTCGATTTTGAACCTCCCGGCAAGGCAGAGATCGAAGTCTGTAGCATGGTCTTTGGGCTGAATTGTTTTATTATCTTCCGTCTTCCGATTCCCAGCAATGTGAAGGAAAGATCGTTCAGTGAACAGGAAGATGCCACCGTTGGAGCCGAGGAAAACTACCACCCGCATTTTCCCCAATCTCCTCAACAGCAAGCAGATCGTGGCTCACTTTGTGCAGCCTGCTCCAAATATCTTGCAGATCTGGAGCTTAGTGTGCGTCCCTTCCTGCTCTCAGGAGGGCGACTGGTGCTGCTGTCCCCTGTGGGCCCAACGGACACAGCACCGAACATATTGCCATCCATAGGGATAATTACCCATCCAACTAGGGCTGCTTGAGAATCCTTCCTGACATCATAGGCCAAATGCGGGAAGACATGGATACAACCTTGGGAGGCTCGATGGCCATGCCCCGAACTTTGGCCGTCCTGTATAAATACTTTCAGTAGCTGGTGCAGATTTCCAAAGGCTCTATGGCCTATGGCATCCCCTGCCGTTCTTCTGGAGGTTTCTTCGCTGGTTTCACGGTCAAAATGCGCCAATTGAACACTATGTTCGAGCCAAGGGGGAAGGTGCTGAATGTGATGATCAGTGCAGCCTGTAGTATGGGCTTTCTCCTATTTGGCTGTAAGTGTGCCTGTATCAGACCCCTGTACACTTCTCACAATGGGAAGATGATCAAGGCGTGATGGGCGGCGCCATCGGCTCGAGTTCGTTCGTCAGGCAATTTAATCACCCTTCGGTATGCTCTCCAGTGTCAACCTGACCGTGCCATCTGACTCCAGACAGCCTCTGCAACAAGGTCTCATTACCGGTCTGTACGACTTGGGCTGCTTGGTCGGATCGATTGCGACATTCATTATTGGTGAGAGGTTGGGTCGAAGAAAATCCATTGTTAGTCGAGTCCTCTTCGTCCATGTCCCTCTGGTGCTGATAGACACACTCTAGTATGTTGGATGCATCATCGTCATTGTCGGAACGGTTCTGCAGGTCACTGCGAGGACTGTCGCCCACCTGATTGTAGGCCGGATCGTGACCGGCGCGGGTGTGGGTATAATGACTTCCATAGTCCCGACGGTGTGTCTCTAACCTGTCTATACACTTGCACTCGTTGACCTTCGCAGTGGCAATCGGAAGTGACAGGCGCGGATGAGCGTGGCATCTACCTCACCGTCCAAAGTGCAAATATCAACACGGGTTTCGTCCTCTCCAACTGGATCTCTCTCGGGGCCTCTTATGCAACGTCAGAATTTCAATGGATCTTCCCTATCGCAATGCAGGTGATCTTTGCGGTTTATCTTCTCGTCACCGTGCTGTTTTTGGTTGAATCACCGCGATGGGTAGCCAACCATATCTCCCTGGATGAAGCTACGCGGATCATCGCTCGACTGCATAACAAGGATGAAACGCATGAAGACGTGTTCAAGGTGAGAGAGGAAATTCGTTTGGCCTTGGAAGAAGAAACCCCTCCCTCATGGGCGGATCTGTTCAGAAACGGATGCCAGCAAAATCTCCGTCGCATGCTACTCGGGTTTGGCGTCCTCTACATGCAGCAACTGACGGGAATCAAGTAAGGAATCTTTTCCTGCGAAGCCGACTCGATGCTTACCTTTGTCCTTCAGCTCCATTGCATACTACTTCCCGGTAGTATTGACAGAGTACTTGCCTGTGAGCTCCAGCATGGCACATATAATTGCAGCTGTAGCTGCGACGCAATATCTGATGTTCTCCTTCGTCCCTATACTCTTCATTGAGCGTATCGGCAGAAGAACGATCTTGATCTGGGGAGCGGTGGCCTTGATGGTTCTGTCTGCTCTGATTGCTGTTGGGTTCAACATCCCGGGCCAGGGTGGTGCGATCATGACCTGTGTCATGTACTGCCTCTTTTACGACGCGTTTGCCATGAGGTGAGACCCCGGCTATCTGTACTGCTTGAGTGGTGATTTGCATCTAACTCGGGACTCCGCAGCTACTTGAACGTTCCCTGGATGTATGCTCCGGTATGTACTACTACCGACCGTAAACACAGGAAAGCTTTCCATTAATAACGCCCAGGAAATTAATTCACTTCGAATGCGGTCAAAAGGAGGAGCAATTGCCTCCGCGTCGAACTGGCTCTGTAAGCTTCAGCTCCCCGCCATGGATCCTTTCGAACCCAGTAACTAACAGCGAGACAGTCAACGGCATCGTCGTCACCGTAACACCATCCAGCCTCGCCTCGATAGGTTACAAATACTACGTTGTTTGTACGTACACTCCAGCAACATCGCTTCCCATCCATGGTACTAATTCATACCCGCTAAAGGGGCTGTATTCAACGCCTCCTTCATCCCGATGGTGTACTTCCTCTACCCCGAAGTCCGAGGCCTCTCCCTTGAACAGATCGACCATATCTTTGAAGGCCGAGGATACGGATGGAGCTGTCTCACGCAGGGAGTCCGCGAGAGCGTCAAGGGAGCGGCCGCAATTGAAGCCGCTCGACCACGGGCAACGGGCGGAGACGTCGAAGCGGATCCATCGTCGGAAAATTCCGACAAGGACGAGCCGGGGACCGTAGGTGTGGAGAATGTGAAGCGAGGTGAAACATGAGCGGCCGCGGTTGAGTCAAGAACAGCATGGCGTGGGGG
>NW_027263639.1:0-42396 GCF_044049455.1 Aspergillus lucknowensis
CTCTCTTTCATACTTCGGATATTCTTCGGATCATCGATTGGATCAGGAGCCAAATCGGGTTAGCCTGCGGAGGGCTGGCCGAGCTGCCGTTTTGGGAATCGCCGTCTCCAACGCTGGACCTTCTCAGGCCGATTTATCATCTTCCTGCGTTTCTCCAATGTACGGGCGTTTGAAGGTTGCACCCAAGTTTAGTCAATCATCTCATATCATCAAACCATGGAGACGCTGCAAACTGACCCCGTGGAGCCCCCCGTCCCCCGCCTCCTGCTCAAACTGATCACCTCCGGCTTCTCGTTCTTCGTGGCCGGCGTCAACGATGGCAGTCTGGGAGCTCTGATCCCGTACATCCGACAGCAATATGACATCGGCACGAACATGGTGTCTGTCGTGTGAGAGCCCTCTCACGCAAGTATATAAGAATATATCGACCGCCACTAACCGTCCCGCAATTCCAGGTACGGAACCACATTCGCTGGCTGGCTCTTCGCAGCACTCACAAATAGCTACCTGGGCCAATACTTCAACCTGGGGATCCTCCTCCTCATCGGCGCGGTGCTCCAGATTATAGCTCACGCCCTCCGCCCCTGGCTCCTGCCGTTCCCGGTGTTTGCTGTAACCTTCTTCTTCGCTGCCCTGGGGCAAGCCTATCTCGACACCCATGCGAACAACTGGGTGTCGACCGTCAAGGGCGCGCATCGATGGCTGGGTTTCATCCATGCGATGTACATGGCCGGGTGTCTGGTGGGCCCCTTTGTCTCGACGGCGGTTGCTTCGGCCTCTGCCTCTGCCGGCAGCAGCACGTCGCACTGGCAGCTCTTCTACACCACGCCGCTGGGGCTCGGTGTAATCAATTTGGTGCTTGTATGCGTGGCCTTCCGCGAATGGATGACTGTGAAAGAGCACAGTCAGAGTGAAACGACAGAGTCGACGTCAAGACAGCGGGAGGCGAGGAGGGAGATGCAGAAGACGCTGGCCACGCCGAGTGTGTGGTTTCTCAGTCTGTATTTCTTCTTCTTTCTTGGTGTCGCTATTACCGCTGGTGGTATGTCATGTTCACTGCCGAAGACTTTCCAGGGGAATTACTGACAAGGCCAGGATGGATTGTCGAGTACTTGGTTCACGTGCGCCACGGAGACCTGCACAAAATGGGCTATGTCCCAGCGGGCTTCTACGGCGGCAGTTTCCTCGGACGTCTTCTTCTGGCTGAGCCGACCTACCGGTTTGGAGAGCGGCGCATGATCGTCCTCTATGTGGTGCTCTGTTTGGCACTTGAGTTGGTGTTCTGGCTGTATGCATATAAACCTGGACTTTTCACTCGAAGCTAATTTCAGTTTCCTCCAGTGTCCCAGACATTATCACCGAAGCTGTCGCAATCAGTCTTCTAGGATTCTTCTCCGGCCCTTTCTTTGCGACGGTAAGTCGTCCTCCGCACTCAAGGATGTGCTGACATCAAAAGGGAATCTCGGTGGCGTCGAAGCTCTTTGCCGCCGAAATCCGGTCGTCTGCGCTGGGTAAGTGAGCCAAGTTCGACAAGCAGCTGAGCTGAGCTGACCGGGTTGTAGCATTTATATTCCTTCTCGGGCAAATTGGCGGAGCGGTCTTTCCTGCTGTGACGGGCGTCATTGCCTCTCAGGCCGGAGTCAAGATTCTACAGCCGATGCTGGTGGGCTTACTGGGAGCGACGGGGGTCTCCTGGTTGATTATACCGAAGCCGCGCCTGCACCATGATTAATATTATAATAACGCGAGGTACTCGCTATATAACTAAGAGCATCCCAAGTGACAAATACGTCCCGGGCCATTACCCCAACACACGCAAAAAAAAAAAAAGATCCCTCTCCATAATCAAATCAATCAGAGCACCTGAACCCGCGGCCCAGTAGCTCCAATATCCCAGCGAATCCCAACCTCCTCACCAACACCCACAAACTCAAACCCAATCAACTCGCCCGCAGGACACTCAAAGTCCGGCATCCCATGCATCGCCAAAACCCATTCCGCCGACCCGGGCTTCGGCACCACAACCCGCCCATGATGCTGGTCGCGGTTCCCGGGACTCACAGACGAAAAGACATCAGCGGTCTGGGACCCCGTCGAGACATCGCGGTCCCACAGGTCGAGAATAAGCTTGCACTTGCGGCCCTCGAGCTCCGGGGCAATGTCGAATGTGACCAGGGCGGTTGACTCGTTGCGTGGGTTGGAGTCCTTCACGACGAGGAGCTGGTCCTGCGGGTCGTCCTTGGAGTGGCCGTCGTAGACCCACCAGCGGTAGGTGCGGTAGGGCCAGATGAGGGTGTCCGGGTTCGAGTGCGGGTTCGGGTTCTGGCTTTGGTCCTGGCGGGAGTCCAGGGTGTTTGGGAGGGCGGCGGTGGTGGCGAGGGTTGCGGTAGTGAGGAGGGGGAGGATGGAGAGCTTCATTTTGGAAGGTGTAAACGAGTGTTCTGGTTGATTATTGAGTGGAGCGAGAGACGAGCGAGAGACAGGGATGTGGTTGTCTGTTGGATGTTGTTGCGTGTGAGCTCATTTATGTATATATATACCCTCTGACCCCCAAACCCTCACGTTTTCCCGATTGGGTTGCCAAGAAGAGTAGCTCGTATTCTGCGCTGATGTCTCAGTCCTGCCCAGTGCTCGTTTGCCTCGATCCTTTGGGCTTGAGTCAGGCGCATGGGGATGGCGATCTCTCAGGGAGGACTGCTGCTGATTTGCCTGGAGTTCGTATTTGGTGGAGGGCTGGTTCTTCCTTTTGATGTGTTCCAGCGTGACGGGCCACGAAGCTTGACAGCTTGACTGGTCAAGTCTCATCCATCGTCGGTCGTGGAGAACCTCAAGGCTGATGCCATGAGATTGACGACATGATACATGACGCAAGAGTCTCTTTTTTTTTTTTTGTCACTCCTTCAGTTTCTCCGCTGCGACCCTAAAGGCGTAGTAGCTCCTCAGGACGGCCATGGAGCCGCGGAAGCTGTCTGTTGTCAGATCGCATGATGACGCGGCGAAGCGGGGGGAAAGCGTTTTACTTGTTGCATTCATTGACGATGTCTTCAATTCTGGTTCTGGCATGTTGGCTGGGGATGGATGGGGGAGTTTTCTGTCATGGAGACTTTGGAGTGAGGTTGAGAGATCAGGACACATCAGGACGTGTTCTGCTCTTCGAGACTCATCAGTTTCAATTACCAACACACCTTCTAAGAGCGAGAATATCATGTCACTACAAGACGAGAAATTACCCAATCTGGTAAAAAACATCATCTCAGCAAAATCCCAGCTTCAACGCCCGATCAAGACAAGTCCTGCGGCAACAAGTATACCATATCAACCAACTGCAAAGACGTAGAAACTTTGATTTGGATTTGAATCACAACACAACTTGAATCCCCAAGACAGCCCGTACGGGCGTTTAATATTCGTCTTTCAAGCCCCCACTCATGCAATCCCACCACTGCTGCGAATGGAGGCCAAACTCGAAGCCATTTACCTCTCCCATTGCCGCCGCAGAGCCGTACAATTCCACCAACATGAGCTCGTGATTGGTCACTCGAGGCGCAAAAATCGTCTGGTATATCTCTTGGGTCTCCATTGTTTCGAGCGTAGACCTTAAAAGTTCTCGAAGCTCGCTGATACTCAGCTCGCGAGCCGCGGCCATAAGATTGTATTCGACTATCTCCCGGTCGTCGTCGTCCATCTTCTGCGGGAATGCCCGGCGGATGATACGGAGTTTTCCCGAATCTGGATGTTGGAGGATGAGCCTCGTGCATTTGGTGCCTTTTACCGAGCTTAATTGGAGCTTTTCCTCGAGGATGGATAGAATCTCGTCTTCACCGAGGCGGGAGATGCACTCGATGACTTGAGGGAGCTTCATGAACCGAGACGGTGAGTAGAATCCCAGTGTGTAGGCTTTTAAGGCGACGATGTGGGATTGCGTGAGGGGAGTGCCGATGGCGTTCGGGATGAATGAGTCTCCGAGTTCTTCGTCGGTGTCATTGGGATCTAGAAGACGATTAGCCACTGGTATCCGCATTGTCGGGAAGTAGGGAACCCTGCCATCTGCAGACTCAGACTCAGACTCTGAAGAGCCACGCTGATATTCTTCGGGCTCGGGGGATTTCCACTCGCAGTCACAGCGACGGCACTCTTCATCTTGATTCCTTCCTTCCCCATCAGATTCACAGTCATCTAGAGACATAGACGCGGGCTCATCGGTTTCAAGCCAGTCTATCCAGTTCATGTCCCTCTCCCCAAACCTGTACTCGTGGTAACAAGGCCCAGAAGCCAGTTGAATGAAAGTGGACGGAGGGGTTGGTTCTTCAGATACATCTTCATCAGAGGCCTTCTCGTCAGACACCGCTTCCTCAGGCACCTTCTCCACTTGAACGGCGTCGACGGATTCAGGGGGCTCGGACGCAGCCCGTGCACGCACGGGTTCCTCGGGCTGCAGGTGCTCGGTGCTAGAGTCAGAATCTCCAGAACAGCTGTGGGGGGATTGACATGCATCTGGCTGTATCATTTGCCATTGAGGCGGCTCGCGGTAGAAAGTAGGGCGTGGCAGGCCATAGTAGGTCGTATACGCATCATACGGGATTGGGAGAGAAGGAAGTGGCTGCCAATGTTGGGGCTCGTCGTTATCCCAGATATGAGGGGCCATGACTCGTGCCGATGGGATGGATTGGGGGTAGGGGGCCGATGGTCGATGATAGCAGGTTTTGTTACGGGTAGAGGGATATCCGCAGTTCCGCAGACAACGCATACTGATGTAATGTGGAAGCTGTCTCCGTGAGGTCCGGTTGTGGGATGATGTGCAGACACAAAGCTAATCGTCGAAAAGCGTGAAGTTTGTATGAGGGATTGGCAGTTCCGCGCCGATACTGCGCATGAATATCGCCACTGTCCCAACCTCCCAGAGTCTCGCCTTCCAAAGCTGGCGCCCTGCCCACCTGGAGTTCCACGTCTGCCTTCTGCCTCCCTAATCGTCTGGACGTGCGGAAGGCCTCCGTGCCAGTGCCGGGCCTGCTAACTTGAGGAACATGATGCCCCCAGTGCGATGTCCAAGCACAAAACAGTCGCCCTTGTAAGCACACACTTCACCACGACGCTCCATAGGCAGGTATATAATTTCCTCATTCCCGAAGAGTACCAGACGCCGCGTACGATCCAGGATGACCTGTGGGAGGATAATGTGGTGGCTCTGGTCAACCAGGAGAGATATTGGTTCCTCCAACCATTCTGAAAACCCATCCAGTGCTCGTAATTGCCCTTGAGAATCCATATCCCATATTCTCAGAGTCTCGTCAAATGATGTTGACACCAGGTATTTCCCATCCGCGGAGAAACCCAACGCACGGACGGTGTTCGAATGACGGTCGAGAACAAACTTGTGAGCACCGGAAGACAAATCCCATACCCTGATATTGCTATCAATGGATGCGGATACGAGAAGACCCCTAGTCGGGGAAATGGCGAGCGCAGTCACCGTGCTGGAGTGGCCTTCAAGTGTGTGAAGAACGTCACCAGTTGCTGAGTCCCATACACGTATGCTCCCATCTTCCGATCCTGACACCAGTCGAGTCCCATTCTCAGCAAAGCGAAGCCTGACAATTTCCCCTGTGTGGCCGGTCAATACAAAGCTGGATACTCCGGTTGTAACATCCCATATTAGAATTATGCTGTCAGCGGACGCAGTTGCGAGGATATGCGTTGGCGAAAATACCAGGGCAGTGACACCCTTACTGTGCCCCGTCAATGTCCGCAGGCAATCTCCATTGTGGGGGTCCCAGACCCTAATGGTTTTATCGTAGGACCCTGACGCCAAAAGCTTTTCGTCATGGGAGAAGGTAACGGACGATATCATCGAAGAGTGGCCACGAAGTGTATGTAAAAAGGTGCTTGTATTGGCATCCCAGATGCGGGCAGTATGATCCCTCGACCCCGAAGCAAGCAGCGAGCCCGAAGGAGAGAACTCTAGCACACTGATCATATCCGAATGAGAGTCTGGCTCATGTGATAATGCGTTCAGCGTTGACATTACTGTAGGATCCCAGACTCGAATAGTGTGGTCATAACCTGCTGTTGCAAGCTGCCGACCATTTGGAGAGAAGGCAACTTGACTGACCCCAAACAGATGCCCCCTGAGCGTTTGCAGCAGCACGCCCCTCAATGGATCCCAGATGCATATAGAAGTATCGCGCGAGCCTGACGCAAGCCAACGCCCCTCATTTGAGACTTGAAGTGCGTAGATAATATCGCTGTGGCCTCTCAGGCAATGAAGTAGCCTCCCGAACTCCGGATCCCAGATGAGGATGGTCCCATCGTCCGAGGCAGAGGCAATCCATGATCCGTCAGGTGAGCTACGAACGAGGCGAACGTCGTCAACATGGCCGTCGAGTACATGGTGCACCGCTCCGGAGGTGGGAATCCAGACCTTGACGGAGCCGTCCGCCGACCCAGATACCAGATATTCACGACGGTCGTGTGAAAAGGTCAGCGAGTGTACCCAAGAGGAATGCCCGTTCATGGTCCAGATCTTCTCCCCCGATAACGCATTCCACAAGATGATAACTCCGTCCTGTGACCCGGAGGCTAGCCAGCTGCCATCTTGTGAAAAGGCCAAGGCATCAACTGACTCAGCGTGACCGACCAGAGCCCTAACCAAAGAGCCAGTGGTAGGATCCCACAGTCGAACCTGCTCATCCCACGACGCGGAAGCCAATGCCAAACCAGTGCTGGAAAGTACCAATTGGGATATGCGGTCCGTATGTCCTCGTAGGGTGTGTAAAGCCGCCCCCGTTGCAGTATCCCAAATGTATATTGATCCGTCGTCGGCTCCAGAAACCAGCCAAGCACCATCCAGTCCAAATATACCCGCGGAAACACCCTCTGAATGGCCATTAATTGCTAAAAGCGCCCCTCCTGTTGCTGCATCCCATGTTCTAACCTCGCCATCAATCGAACCGGAAGCAATGATGTTCCCATTAGGGCTGAAAGTGACCATGGAAACTGGCTCTTGATGACCTTCTAAAGTAAATATGTTAGCTGTCCAGTCGCTCTCTACAGCAGGAAGCTTGTGAGGATGGAGAAAGGGCGGAATTTCGTGGATAAACTGCTTTCGTATGAGGCTATTCGACGGACTGAAAATCAGGGCAGAGTTATAGATTTCTGTGGGGGCAGTTTCGATAATAGACCTAAAACGGAGCAAAAACCTCCTTGCGTCATTTAGGTAGTCAACAAGCTTCTGATGGTGCTCTGAATTCTGACAAGATTTGTTAGCATGTACCGGCTGTTTTCGATATTGGGATATCCTCACGGCTAGACAGTCTGCTAGACCTGAGAGCATTGAGACACCTCGCGACAGCTGATTCATTGCTGCCAGGGCTTCCAACCAATGAAGCATATACTGTGTTAAGAAGGTATAACTCTCATCGTCTTCCCAAAGACCCTCCGCAGCCTCCAGCGCAGCGGTTAAGTGAACAATCCAGTAGCAGCACGGATACTGAATAGATACCGGGACTTGGTCCTTAGTTACATTTCTCTGCGCTTCGACAGAAGCACGAATGGTACGAATACCGGAAACATGTCTTTCTAATCCTGCCTTCATGATAGATAAAGACTGGCTGGCAATTTTCATGTCATGTGCAGTGAAGTCCGCAAGTAAACTAGACGCTTGAGCAGTCCTCAGGTATTCTCTGGCAGATTGGTGGACAAGATGCACCCTGTCATCACGAACAACAAGGAACGAGCCACAGAGAGCCACAAGTTCATAGAGTGATTCTAGATCATCATGCAACTCCTTTGGCAAATCGGATAGTGCAGCTAGCTCCGCCAAGTGCAAGGGTCGAAAGGTGTAAGAGGCAAGGGACAGGATCTGGCAACAGAGCTCAAATTCCTCAAGCTCCTGCATTTGGCGCAGCATCCGCTCGTAGAGTGGCTTTAGCCCCGGTGGGAACTCCTCGAGCAATGCGTTGAACTGCGATCTGAATTTCCAGGCTTTGGCCTCTCGAAGCCGCTTGCAGACCAGTGCCACCCACAAGAAGGTACCTTGGGCATGGTCATGGAGATATTGTCGCATTTTCCCCAAAACTTCAGGTTCATTTCGCATTCGGAGGGGGAGGCCGGAGAGCTGCACATCAATGAATCTCCCGACGGCTATTGTTGTGGAGACCTCGTTCAATTCAAGGTCCAATTTGAGCACGCGCTCGTTTCCCTGGAGCTGGTTCTGGATATCGTAATGGTAACGGCTTGTCACGATCCACTTGACGTTTTTCATGTTACGGAAACTCCGCATGAGGAGTTCTAGCAGCTGGGGAAGCTCAAAGCTGCACTCATCGAGCGCATCTACCAAAAGGTATATTCTGTTCAGGCGTTGGTCTTGCAGAATGTCCAGAAGAACCCCCCACAAGGCATAGAGAACATTGGAAGTTTCGAATAAGCCGCTACCTGAAATGGAATATCGCTTCAGTACGTGGCAGGCGAATTCCGTTCGCTGGGCCACGAGCAGGTAGATCAAACCTCTGAGGATTGACGAGGCGCGATTCAGCCTCTCGTCGGTGCTTTGACAGAAGAAATACGATAGCTCCTGCCCCTCGTCCAATGCCGACAACTCTTCAACAAGCCCAACCATCATCATTGTTTTGCCCTTTCCAGGATCGCCCTTGATCCACAACATCCGGGGTTCGCTGTCATCTCTCCACAGTTCAAATGCGGGATGCCCCAGTATCCATTCGTAACACTCCCTAAGCAGCATGTCTTTGGAGTTTTCGATTCGCCTTTTATCGTCTCGCGGGTCTGTACATCGGAGATCTCGCATGCATGCGTTAAATTGCTCCTCAGAAATGACCTCAGACTCTAGTAATCAGCATGACCATGGTCACCAAGTCTGGGCCGAGGAGGCTTCCGGGGGAGAGTATACATACCGTGGGCGGGGTTTCGGTATGTAAGTAGTTCTTTTGCAAGCGCAGCTGCGGCCGCAGCAGCGTATGGCTGCCAATGATCGTTTTTATGAGAGTCGGCGTAGTCAGATATGCCCCGGATTACGACGCAGGGAAAGTCGTTCATCACGCCTGCGGCTTCCATCTCAATGCACAGAATGTTCTCGTCGGCTCTGCCGATAATATCGCGCTTCGTTCCATCTTTGATCACCCGATGTCCTGAAGCGATAAGCCCATAGTGTACAAATGATTGATTTGGTGGGTTACGTTGGCGCCGTTCAACAACTCTGCTTCTATCGCATTGATCGCAGTTTCGAGAGGCAGGATCATGGGCATAGTTGGGCTTGAAAAGGAGGTCGGATTCTACTCCAGATGGTCGTCCATAGCATTGCGCTAACGTTGGAAATCTCTCCAACATGTCTGAAACGAATTCGGCAATTCTGTTACCCTGAACCCGATGATCCGACCACATTAGCGTTAACACGTGAAGCCAGTCCTTGGGAATAGGACAAAGAATCCCTTTTCGCTGGAATCCGTTCGGGGTCTGTTTCCCAAAGTCGTACTCCACCACCCCGCCGTGCGTTCCATGAGGCATGCTGACAACGACGTCTCCAAGACGTACGTCGGCGTGACTAGATGGGATACCGCCACCAATCCCGAGCATTAACCGCAGAGCAATCGATGGGAAAGTACGTGCCATGTTGCTTGCTACTGCGGCTGCTGGCGTGGTCCCTTGGTAGCCCGCTGGAAGGGAGGCAAGCACGACATTGTGCCCGCTCATCCTGCCGACGAGGTACCTATTCGGGTCGAGCGGTACTTCTGGAGGTCGCTTGTGTTCTTCATCCAGCATAAATCGCGCCGCGCTCAGTTCAACCTCCAAGGGGCATATTATCGCCACAGTATACTTGCTGAACCCCAGGAATGCCTGCTTCCGGTCCATGATTCCCGGAGTCTCCGGACTGCAATGTGCTGCTGAACTCCAAGCCAGGATGAATCAAGTATTTGTTTACAGCTTGGCACAAATGATGTCGCAGGAAGATTCTCTTCATATGGGTATTCTGGAAAGCCGAGCATGGCCCAGATAGTTTACCCTGGGCTGAGAAGATGGAAGAAAACACGCTGCCAATGGAGAGAAAAGGCGGGGGCGGGGTTGTTAGCTTCGATTCGCCACAGGCGCCTGAGCTCGTCAATTACTCTGCCCTCTGAATTGAGTGAATTGAATACATCTTCAGTCCTCCGTGCATTTCCAGGCAAGGATGAGAACCCATGTGCTCAACCTCTCCACTAAGGCTCGGCTGAAAAGACCGAATACGCCGCTTATGCAGTCAGCGCACAGGTATCACACAGATGACCCTGCCATTATTCGCCAGACGCTCGCACAGAGCCTCGCAGCCTTTCGCTTGTGTCTCAAGTGGCTCCGAATTTCAGATCTTGCCTGGCGCCACTGGCCACCCAACAGCAGAAGCACTGCAGAGTTTCCATGGCCGGGCCTAGTGTGGGGGCGTTTTCAGATGCGAGCGTTTTGAAGGAGGATGTTTCCTGACGATGGAGTTAGAAATCAGAAAAAGCTGCCAGGAGAGTCGCACGTTTTGGGAAGGGTGGGACAGTACCTAGTTAATCTTGTGAGGACGCTCAGAGTGACTCTGGGCGTGTGGAAGTAGGGCCCGATCCACGTGACCGGTCGCTGGTGCCTCAGGCTGACCCGAAGAGCCCCATCCAAATCTGCCTTCGAGTGCGTGCCTCACAAAGCTCCAGACGAGATGCAGCGACATTTACGTGTTCTATTTGTCCCAGGAAAATCATAGCTCTTGCATTCCGGCCGCTCGTCGTGACAGAGGTTGCCATATCGACGGGTCGGGGGAACACGATTTTTCCTTTTTCTTTTTTCTTTTCCAAGGTTCCTTCGGCTGTTGCTGGACACAATGCCTTCGATGCATTGCTGCCTGATGCTCAAACCTGGAGCAACACCAAGCATCTTGCACTTTCACCATCCAAGGGGGCCAGCGTCCAGTCCCAAGGTTGCGGGGCGCTTGATTGGCCATTCCACGATTTGAAATTGAAACTGACAGCTCTTGTGGTCGCCATGTGTGAGAGCAAGCGTCCCCTCCTGGACACACACAACATGCCGACGCGTGTCTGCATCAAACTTATCCACATCCACTTCCATTTGCACGACGGTGAGATCATTGCGGCGCGCGAGTTGGACGCATCACCCTACAGGAAGATCCCCTTCCTTGAGCCGACGACGCCAGGAAACGATGAGGACGACCACTGTTACTACGGCTGCAACTACATCGTAGACCACGCCGGAGATCTCCAGGCGTTCGACTACACAACAACCCCGATCGTAGATGCAGCAGGCGGACCAGATTTGCTGGCGGCACACCCAGCGTTCGTCGCCGAGTTCTGTGCGGCAGTCGTGCAGCGCGGTCTGCAGCACAAGTTCGGGCTCGCGATAAACTCCCGGGCCGCCGCGCGCGGCTCGTGGATGGAATTTGACTTCCCTGAGAAGCGCGCGACGTTCCTCCTACCGAGCCATGCGGCCCTACCGCGGAGCGACCGAATCGTGTCGAGGACGACCAGCACCAAGTTCCCGATCCCCCGGAGCGAGAAGAATGGGAACAGGGACTTGCCAACGCACGCACACCTTGAGCACAGGTGGGGTGGTTCGGGTAAGAGACTCGGCTTTCCTGATGATGGCGACGAGGAGGAGGAGGAGGAGGAAGAGCCGGTCGATGGCCTCACGACTCAGGATGGGCTGCGCTTGACGGGGATGCCACTGGAAACTGGCACGCCTTCTACACGGTGGCTTCGGCCGTCTCGGCGGCTGTCGAGGTCAGGGATGGATGAACGTCGTTTTGAGCCCTATTTTGAAACGAGCCACTGTATCTGTAGTGTTTGCCTGTCTGCGCCATTCCGGTTGCGTTGCGACGCGTTTGATAAGACAAATGGCATACAGTACGTAGCTGCCCGATTTGATGACATTCTACATGTACGGTATAATTGTGTGAAAGCGCTCTCTTGAACTACTTTTCTGTAAGTTGACTATCCCATGCTTGCTGCCCTTCCAACAGAGCTTTGCTTGCTCCACACAAAGATAGGGTGTCTCGGTGCTTCGCACGTCGATAAAGAATCATCTGTATTTTTAACCCAAGACAGAAGCGCGGAACTGCGTGTTCTTTGTGCTCATCGACTCGCGCTATGGCAATCCCAGCCCAAAGGAGAGTATCAGTCGAGCACACAGGGACTGAGATGATTTGGTCCCTTTTCCAGAGTAGCTGTTTAGACACACTACCAACAATTCTTTCAACATCTTTATGCTCTGTGTAAGCATTGTCGGCTTTTTTCTATGCATAGCTTTAAAAGTCCCTACCTTAACTCATGATTTCACGTTCTTTCGCTTCCAGCCTATGTTGATACACAATAACACTTTGTGGGCTTTATTTATGAAGGATACAGAGCGCCGTAAACCAGGCAACACCAGAAGACAACCAGCGCATCACCTGATCCAGAGCGCTCGACGACTCCCCTCCTCCTCCCCTCCCCAACTTTCGAGATTCGTTCCGAGCATTCTCTCCATTTCTCCTCCTGTCATTATCTTGATATCTCGGAGAATATTATATCTTATCTCCCCCACGATAAACATCCAGGCCGATCCTTCAATCGGATTCGTTGGAGATATGATCATCTCGGTTACCACTCGCTTAACAGGCGAACAGCTACTCCAACCTCTGCCGCATCGCTTCGCTACCTCCATTGTGGACGACAATGATGAGCGCCTCCAGATCCTGGCATGTCTTGGCCATTGCAGTTGCTTCTTCTGGCAGGTCCAGGCGTTGACGGGTTGCGCCTTGCTTGAAAACTCACCCTCCTGACTCCCAAGCTTGTGGAGGTGCATTCGGCGGCTTCGAAAAGATTGTGACGTCTCTTATCTCGTGGCGGCTGACGCTGCTCGGAGAACGCTGAGATAGAAAATGGCTGGGAGGTATAAAGACGGTCAAGATGACCGATCAGCTACAGGGCAAGTGGCCAGCTCCTTGCTGCTGAAAAGCATCCGACAATCACTATGAAGCTTCCTATCTCCCTCTCAGGAGGAATTACCTCCTTGCTTCTCATTGGAAGCTTGGCAGGCGATGTCCTCGCCAACAAGCTTGACAAAAGTGCTCAGGCTGTTCGCCAGAAGAACCGCGGCCGCAAGGCTCTAATGAGAAGCTTGGAGAGCCGCTCAAACCAACATCCGAGTTCTCATTGGGGCCACGGGAAGCCTCCTCATGGTCCACCTGCACCAACATGTGAAGATACACCCCCACAGGAGATCGATGCTCCAAAGGAGAATGTTTGGTATGGTCTTACCGACGATGAAACTGCGGCTGTTGCGAAGTGGCTGTTTGGTCGACCGGAGTTGAACCTTACAACATCGGAGAATGCAGGAGAGTGGGACAACACAATGTAAGTCCGGGATCCGCCATAGAGCCCCTGATACTTACAGTACTAGTGCTCTCATTGAGTTGCAACGCCCAAACAAAACGGAGACCCTCGACTACTTGGACGGCAGTGGACCAGTGCCGACTCGATACGCCCATGTCCGACTGAACAACCGAGCCACCGTGGACGCCCATTACGCAGATATTCTTGTCGGACCATTGCCCATTACGGGCAATGCTACCTGGGAACCATTGGAGTTCCCGTATACCCGTAAGTCTCAAGGCCGAGTGCGCAATGTTGAGCCTGATGACGAGACCATGTATTCGGAGTGGCTGTTCAAGATCTCTGCTTCCATCGCAGACATCACATTGGATCTGTGGAACGGAACCGCCTTGGGTCTTGAGAATGATACTCTAGATGTCTGGGGTATTGATCCTCTGTGGCAAGAGGATGGACGCATCATCCGCTGGGATATGTTCTGGAACATGGCAACGGGTGAGTCTGACAGTGGTACTCTCCTGCCGCTGGGACTGTATTTTAAATCCGACGTCACTGGGCGCGATCCGGCCCAGTGGAAGGTCCTCGGGTGGCTGTACAATGACATCTTCTATGAAACCACGGAGGAGTTCCGTGAGGCCTACTGGTCTCCCGGATTCGTCAAGCTCGGTGCCAATGTGGACGGTCCCTGGGCTCGTGTTGGCCAACAAGGCCCTGTTCTTCCTAAAGACACGAAGCAGCCTCCACTATCGGTGGCTCCTGATGGGGCACGTTACTCTGTTGACACGGAGCGCAAGTACGTGTCTTGGATGGACTTTTCCTTTTACATTAGCTTCAACCGGGATACTGGCCTCTCCCTGTTTGACATCAAGTACAAAGGCCAACGCGTGCTCTACGAACTAGGTCTTCAGGAGGCATTGGCACATTACGCTGCGAATGACCCGGTTCAGTCCAGTGTCGCGTATCTGGACTCCTACTATGGGTTTGGACCTTATGCCTTCGAACTGCTCAAGGGTTACGACTGCCCGTCATACGCCTCGTATCTCAACACGTCTTTCTACAAATCAGAAGAGACACACACTCATGTGGACAGCTTGTGTCTTTTTGAATTCGATGCCGACTACCCTGCTGCGCGGCACTCGACGTCCGACTTTGTGGCTGTTACGAAGAACGTTTATTTCACGCTTCGCACCGTGTCCACCATTGGAAACTACGACTATATGTTCAGGTATGTGATGATAACCGACCCCACAAGTACGCACTAGTAACCGGGAACAGCTATAACTTCCACATGGACGGGACCATTGGTGTTGAAGTACGTGCATCCGGCTACATCCAATCCGCATACTACGCAAACAATCAAGACTTCGGTTACCAGATTCACGACTCACTCTCTGGATCTATGCACGACCACGTCCTGAACTTCAAGGCCGACTTTGACATTCTCGGTACCGACAACACGGTCGAGTTGACATCGGTTGTCCCCGTAGAGAAGACCTTCTCCTGGAATGGAAACAAGACCCGCAACACTATGCAGCTGGAGCGCAAGATGATCGAGTCTGAGGACGACAGCCGGCTCAACTGGAGCTTCAACGGACAGACCCAGATCCACATCGTCAACCAAGACGAGAAGAACAAATACGGCGAAAACCGCGGCTACCGTATCCTCCCCTCCTCCGGCACGGCACACTTGACAGTGAAGAACTCAACTAACCTAGCCAACGCTGCACACTGGGCCGAGTACGACGTCCAAGTCACACAGCAACACGACTACGAGCCCTTTGCCGCCCACCCATACAATAGCCAGGATGTCCACGATCCACCCGTGGACTTTGAACAGTTCTTCAACGGTGAGAGCCTCAACCAGACCGATCTCGTCGTCTGGCTGAACCTGGGCATGCACCACGTCCCGCATACCGGTGATCTCCCCAACACTGTCTTCACTACCGCCCACTCCGGCGTCCAGTTTATGCCCTTGAACTACCTCCTCGGGGACGCCAGTCGCCAGACCGTCAACATGGTTCGCGTCGACTACTTTAACGGATCAGCGACCGCGGTCGAGACCTTTGGACAATCTGACGAGACTTGCGGGGTGAAATTGTCGCCGATCGAGGACGAACTCTGGGCGTACCAGGGTGACGTGATTGTGCGCAAGTTCCCGTACGATCCCAACGACCCTTTCTATGAGACATGATAGAGAGACACAACGCACCATGCAAAGGTGCGCAACGAGACGAGACGACTGGTTCTGAGCAGGTTTGCTACATGAGGAACGCTGTATATAGAATTGCACATACGTCGGGAGGAACTATTGAATATACCAATGAATTAAATCTGAGATTTGACCAGTATTCCCCGCGAGGATCGACAGTATATCGACCCCCCATGTTCATTTCCTGGACTATTGAATTGCAAGTCGGATAAAACCAGCAAAATACCAGGGAAAGTCGACTCCGACGAAAGTCCACTTGGGAACATGATTGGAGTAGCGCGCAATACAAACAGGGCTTTCAACATCGTTGAGCTTTGTGTAAGCATTGCCGGCTTGTTCTAAGTAGAGCCTTGAAAGACCCTGCCTTGTCCCATGATTTCGCTTTCTTTTGCTTCTCGTCTATGTTAATACACAACAACAGTTTGTGGGCTTTGTATGAAGGTTAAAGAGGGCCATGAACGAGGGTTCAATGGACAAAACAACACCATATGAAGACATAAAGATATTTTACAAAGATGTCAGTCTAATAAAGAAACTTGAACCCCATTGTCTCCTCCGCAGGGACAAGGTATATATACCCCCCATCTACACCGGGATAGAATGTATCATCCACCAAGGAGTCACCGAGTTATCAATCAATCACAATCACACCTCAGTTTCGCCATACTAACCAACCAACACCAACAGCACCAACAGCACCAACAGCACCAACAGCACCAACAGCACCAACAGCACCAACAGCACCGACAAGATCAATAGAATCAGCAAATCAGCAAATCAACGCCAAAATGCCTATTATCTACAGCGGTACTGCCGAGAAGCCCAAGGGCCTCGCGGACACCACCAAGCCCAAGCCCAACGGTGGAGGCAAGGGCAACAACGGTTCTGGAAATGGCGGGAAAGGCAGCTCGAACGGTAACTCTGGTAAGGGAAAATAATCGGTTCTCTACTTCGACCTTGCGAAGCGTTGTTTTGACTTGACTTGTTGTTGTTTTACGGGATGTTAGGGCTAATGTTCGGATCGAGGATTATGGACACTTGAAAAAACGTAAAAAAAAAAAAAAAGAAAAAAAAAAGTTTTCCTTCTCTTGTCGGATTATGTCTTATAGAAAACAAATGGCACTCTTTCTTTTGTCTTTACTGATCTTACTATGGAGTGATTCTAGGTGATCGTGGAAAGGCCACGATTGTGCGTTGCTTGTGGCCTTTCCGCCCTGCGGGCTATTGCCTTCAAATTACATAGGTATTAGACTATCTATACCTAATTTGTTTTAGTTTCTTATTTTTAGTTGTGGGAGCTTCGCAAGCTCCAGTCCGGTTCTATTCAAGGACTTGGTGACCATCCTGTCTACTCCAACTTTCTGTTCAAAGGCAAATGGTCCGAGGCACCTTATGGATCTCTAGCTTCCGACAACAAGCTCTGGGCTGAGATGGAGCATGGATTGGGAGAGAACATACCTGAGGCTGTGCGGACATGTCTTTGAAATTGCGTGCCGTCTCTGGTGCCTATACGTTTACTCAAGGGGATCTTGCTAATGTTAATATCATGGTTGAAGGCGGATCTGTTACTAGTATGATCGACTGGGAGATGTCTGGGTACTTCCCTGTATGGTGGGGGTATGTTGGTACCTCAGTCTCTGATAGTAAGGAAGACAGAGAGTGGAAGGCAGTAAGAAGTAATTGCAAACTTGATGAGCTCAATAATGGGCTAATAGGTAGAAGGATGCACTGTATATAACACAATTCTATGTCTGTATAAGATAGCTGCGCTATATTGAAACATGGGAGTTGTGACCGAGAACTTGGAAATTGGTGAGGCGTGTAGCCTCGTAGGACAAAAAGGGTCTTTTGAGACAGCTGTTGCGCCTGCCTTGTGCTTGATCCATCTGCTGAAGTCTAGTCCAAGATGCTACAAACATATCACTGGTATCGAAAGTGGGGTTTCGATAACGGAGTCATCACACTTTCAGATTTCAACCTCAGACATAGCAGGCGTTCTTCCCTCAGCCAGGTCTCAAGCCAATATACGGCCAGTACCCAGGCGGTTTCGCTACTCCTGTGCCGTCCTTGTTTAATCTTTTGAAACCAGTACCCCCTAATGTAGCCCAAATTCCACAGCAGGAAGAGGAGCTCTGAGTCATAACCGATATGCGTTAGAGGGGTTTTGACACGATGTTAGGAACAATCCATTTAGCCTCTCTATTGACGGTCAAAGAAGGATAACATGAACTTGTTTATGTACCATGAATGACATCATGGTGCAACACAATATTTGTCTGTGTTCCATTTTGTCCTCTTGGAGGGGGTGCGTTCATTGCCTTTCATAGTGGTAGTACAAGACATCCCCGAGGTTCTTCTGCCGGTAGGTTCGTTCCTGAAGTAAATTGCGAATCTCAATATCGAGTTCCAGAATGACCTTAAGAGACAGGTCCATCGAGGCTACTAAAGTGGCTCTTTCGCGCTTCCATCGTTCTAAGCGGCTTAGCTTGGTTTTCTGAATTTTGAGTCAAAGGTGTCTTGTAAGGGCCACATTGGATAAACCTAGTCTTTACAAACACGCGTGAGGAGCTACGTCTGGAGAAACAGAGTGCATTCGAAGAAAACACCAAAGCTAAAGACAAGAAAAGAGCAAAGAGAGTGTAGGAGATCAACAAAACCATGCGGGGCCAGATCAATCATCCACCTGTTCCATCTGGTCCTTGAAAACCATCAAAGGCGTTGTCTCGATCTGCTCCCGTGCCAGTGGTCCTAAGTGGCGTATAGGGTACGTAGGTAACTACCCTAGAGAAGCTGTCGAGCGTGAGTTGTATCCATACTTGGCATGAACACGATGGCTGGAAACTTCATGTCGGAGCCTGCTGCTCTGGTACGCCGTTGCGAAGGCTGGACAAGTTTGTGGGACTGGAGTTGGGAGGGTTAAGAGACATTATCGTATACGCTGCCTCCTCCGCTGGCGTTTGTTCAGAGACTTCATTTCCTCGCGTCAGGGTATCTATTCGCTTCGCTCTTGGACGTTCCATCCCACCGTGGCTTTGGCATCCGGCTAGAATGAATGCCATTAATCTCCAAGGGCTGTACGAGCGATCCCGAGTCTCAACCCCAATGTGAGGGTAATCCACGCTGACCCAGCTTCTGATCTTACTTTTGGGTTGAAGGAGCAGCATGGAAGTAATATCTCTCACTCGTATAAACGACAGCCCTAAGGGGTTAAGTTGTAGGTAATTCACACTTTCGATAGTCGGCACTTTCTCGTTGGAATCCCCCCCTAAAAGTCCAGTAAAAAAAGAGGTATTGCTACCGTCCCTGACGGAAATCTGGGTTTCAAGAACGGTATGAGCAAGCCGCCGCGCTTGCGAGTTGCCGCATATACTCGTCGAATGGTTGGGAGAATGACACTCCAGACATGTGCCGGTTATCAACGCATAAACAGCGGTTTGCGTCGTGTCCACAAGGATTCTCATCCAACGGTTCCTCTGAGTATCAAGCTGCATCGACAGTTCTTCATTGTTGTTGATAAAGGTGGCGAAAAAGCCGTGCTCTTTCATTCCTGTTTCATGTAGAAGCTCCAGAACAGAGCAAAGCAGCTGAGCGACCCGAGATCTCTCGTCCTCATAATTCTTCCAGAATTCAAAGAGGGCATCTTTTTCTATGCTCGCCATAGCGGCTAGAAAAGCCTCTCCCCACCCTGTCCTTTTCCAGCCTGGGAACTGGCGTTCGAGCAATGGATCCAATGTCTTTCCAAGGAGCAAGTCCTGCAGTCGAACTCTCCGTGCGTTTCCAGTGCAGTGACTGACTTCAACACCCAAGTATTGCTTTAGAATCCATGGGTTTGCCATGGATGGATTGCTATTCCATCTCTCGAATATATGTTGTTTCAGAGTAGTTTCTGGGATTTTTTTCTGGGTCCCCAATACAGAAATGCCAGCAATCTTAGAGATAGAAATCCCCAGGCTCCGACTATCTGTAACCCAAGTTGAAGGTTTCGGGCCAAGAACAGTCATCGCCTTCTCATAGGTCGCCTCAAAGTCATCGAGAGTATACCCGCAGGAGTTATTCACTCCCATTGTTCCGATGATAAGAAGGTCATCCGGAGATAGATACTGAACTGGTGATGGTGTGAATAATCTCGACAAGCGTCTGCGATAGTATGATGGCCAACTTTCCCAATGGCATCTGACGGCACTTTTGTAAGCGTCATTGCTCCCAGTGTCCACGCGACGGATGACGCCCTTTGAAACGTTATATTGGAGAATTTTCCGCTGCTCGTCTCCTTCAGTGGACACCGCCCAGACTGGGCCCCAGATATCAGCGAAATCATCTATTCGCGCCAAGATAGAGAGACCCCTAGAGCGTTGAGTAAAAGCTTGGCCTTGCGAATGAAATCCAGAGTAGCATTGAAACACCCAGACCTTCTTCTGGTCGAGGAAGCCGCTAAGGCAGGCTAAGGGCTGCAACATGCACTGGAAGCTCAGTGTGTCACAATTGGCAGTAATTCGAGGTGTGCTGACTTTCAGATACTGGTTATCGAATCGTGAGCCATGTGAGCCCACATAACATACTAGAGCCAGGTCTAGCAACAGTACAACCATGCGACAACGGGTCAAGATCACCGGAGGACTGAGACCCTCTTGCAATACGTCGGATGATACCCCTATGCATTCGAGTAATGAGCGCACCCGAATCTCAACAAAGAGTCTCAAGTGTGTTTGCAGGAGTGACGGATCGAGATCGTAGGAGATACACTTGATAGCAGCCTCGATATGAACACTGAGGTCGTCAAGAGCGAATCTCGGAATCTGAACGATTTCTGCAAGGTTGTGTTCTGGATGCCCCACAAGAAGGCTGAACCTGGATTTCGCAAACCCGGACTCTATGAGATGGTCCAGGTTTCGTTGAACCTTGTACAATATCGCATAGCTCTTCTGAAGACTGAGCAACGCGAGCTGGATTTCCTGCCGCCCGGCTTCGCTTTCATTGCTGGCTTCCTCGCTGAGCTGTCCAGACTTGGAGCCGGAAGATCGAGGAAACCAGCGGGGAAGACCCTCGTATGCATTGTCTGCACCGAGTGTGTCGTCCGAAGGATCGTAAACTCCTCTGGACCGGTAGAATTCGGAGCCATGAACAATAGTCCGTTCTATAGAATCCAAGTGGTTGTAATAAGCCTGCGGGTCAACAATGTAGAGATCATCATCGAATGCATACTGGGAAGCCTTTTGCTTCCATTCCTGCATTATTGCGGACGCTGTTCCTTTGGTCTGAAATGGATCTGATTCTCTGATCATCGTCTGTTGAGTTGTGGTCCCTCCAATTGCCCCGTGTCTCAGGATTAAGAGCAATGTTGACTCCTTCTGGATATTGTAACTAGAAATAGTCCGACCATCATATAGAGCTTTGTCTTCCCATATAAGGACTTGCTGCTTTGGATGGACGCCTTCCAAGGCCTGTATTTTCGTTTTGATGTCATAGATTGACTCCGAGCTCTCAACTTCTATCAGTCTCGTTTCGCCACGGGCTGATAGTCTAAGTTAGCTCGGTACAATTGGCTTAGGAAGGAATGACGTACCCAACTTGACAAAGATCTCGAACATCTTAATGAGTAGCCGTTGAATCCACCGCTTTCGTTGAAGAAGAGATGAATAAATGTTGGGTAGAGTGATCTTCGAGAAGAGGGCGTTGGTCGCGGGGCAAGGGATCTTTAATGGTCGCAAGGCTCGCGCGAGGCTGAACTCAAGGCGACTGTCCTACCTTCGCAAGAAACGATGGAAACGTGTTGCGATCGGGCCTATCACAATTTGCACACAATTGCACAACTTTGGTGATGAGCATTCCCAACATTCGACACTAAAACTTGTTACAGATCTCAAGGTGTGGTGGCGGTTAGAAAGTACTGTCGGATATTAGTTGCCGTAGCAGCTGGGAAAACAACTTCCGATACGCAAGCCCATGGCGCCTTTCTGAATGGTCTCTGGTCACTTTGATTCATATGCACCTCAGCCAGCCTCGAAGGTGCAAGAGTCGGCTGGGAGTGCGATGAAAATCCGAGACAGAATGTCTCGCCGAGGGGCCACGTCAGTGCTTAGTATAAATAATACTTGGTAATTATAAAAAAGCTAATAAATTATATATAGGATGATTAGATATAATAAAGCTTGGTAATCTAAATTAATAGTAATAATATCTTACTGGTAAAACATAAATAAAAAAAAAAGAAAGAGAAGTAGATAAGTAGAAAGTAAAAGAAAGTATAAAATTAGAAGGAAAAGTAAGAGAATATGAAAGCCATATATATTAAAAATTAGAAGTTACAATACTGAATCTAAAAAGACACAGCTAAACCCAGGGGGTAATTTGCTGTCAAAACTACGTAGCAGATTCTCAGACCAGGCTGTAGGCGCTCTGTGACAAGTTGCTTGATTGAGCATGCTGAGATAAACCAAAGAACAATCAGGGAATCAATCCATGGCATTGGATTATAACATCTACAACTATAAATGACTGGATTCAGTATTCGATGTCCTATTCATCCCCGTCAGACGCAGTAGGCTGAAAAGCAAATTCCAGTCTCCGGACCGAGCGCTCTCCTTCAGCTGGGCATCTCCATTGAGAACTCCATGTAGCTGGCTCTTCGTCCCAGCAAAGCACAGTCCTGCCGGCTCGCCCAACTCCCACTGGCTGGAAGCAGAACGATATGTCAATGCGCCATTACTGACAATGACCCGCCACCAACGGTCCTCGTCCGTGACGCGGATGTCAATGACGATGGACTCGCCCGCAGCTTGAAGCCCGTTCAGCCGAACAGACATGACCCCAAGCCACTGCTCGAACGAATCCGTCGCCCGAAGCCGATACTCGGCGGCCATTCCTTGCTTGGGCCGATGCCGAAGGTCCATCGCCCCGGACAGGTAAAAGTTCCTCCACGTTGCGTTCTCAGCGCCAAAGCCCATCTCACTGTATACGCCCGCCAGCGCTTCCCTCGCTGCTTCATGCTGCGGCCGAGCCGTGACGGCGTGATTCAGCAATGTCGCCGCAAACCGCATATCTCCATCCTCGATATACCCGCGAGCCTTCCGGACGACCTCATCCACCCCGCCCAGACAGTCCACATACCGCTTCGCGCTCTCGCCCGCGGGATGCTCCCAGAGCCGCGCAGGATCACCATCAAACCACCCCATATACCGCTGGTAGATCCCCTTGATATTGTGCGAAAGAGACCCATAGAATCCCTGCGCATGCCATGCCCTCTGCAGTCCCGGCGGCAGGGTCAGCACCTCCGCGATCTCCGCCCCATTCAATCCCAAATTCATCATCCGCACCGCCTGGTCATGCATGAACCCATACAAATCCCGCTGCTCACCCAGCAACCGCTGTATCCCCTCCTGCCCCCAAGTCGGCCAATGATGCCCCGCAAGCAGCACATCCGACCTCCCCCCAAACATCACCAGCGCCTCATCCAAGTACCGTGCCCAGGCCTTCGCATCCCGCACCACCGCCCCGCGCAGCGTAATCACATTGTGCAGCGTATGCGTCGCACACTCGGCGATATACACCACCCGCTCCCGCGGGAAGTAGAAGTTCATCTCACTCGGCGCCTCCGCACCGGGCACCATCTGGAAGACCACCCTGATCCCGTCGATGACTCGCTCCTCGCCCGTACGCCGGATACACTCCGTCGGGGGGACCAGCGAGCTCGACCCGGTCGACACGGCCATACCAATCCCGCACCCGACGTGGCCTTTCCCCGTTGCATTGCGCGGGAGCCGGGTCCCGTACATGTATGCGGCGCGGCGGCGCATCGCGGGGCCGAGGTAGATGTTTTCGCTCGCGGCGTCCTCGAGGAAGCCCTCCGGCGCAAGAATAGGAATGTCATCACGCCTACACCCTTCCTCGGTGCTAGTGCTGGGGGGGAGGACGCCCTCCGCGCCGCCGTAGTGGTCTACATGCGAGTGGGAGTAGACGAGGCCCGTGACGGGTCTGGGGCCGCGATGCGAGCGGTACAGGGCGAGGGCTGCGGCGGCGCACTCGATTGAGACCAGGGGGTCGATGACGAGGATTCCGTGAGTACCCTCGACGATGGTCAGGTTTGAGAGGTCGAAGCCGCGGACTTGGTAGGTGGTTTCGGTGACTTGGAACAGGCCGTGCTTGGAGGTGAGCTGGCTGTGGCGCCAGAGCTTGGGGTTCACGGTTGGAGGGCAGCGGGGGCTGGATTCGAGGAAGTTGTAGTCGTCGGCATTCCAGACGATTTGGCCATTTGCGTTGCGGATGATGCAGGGGGTGAGGGTGCTGAGGAAGCCGCGCGCGGCGTTTTCGAAGTCTGCGGTGTCGGTGAAGGAGGGTTCCATCGTTTGACAATGAGTATGGGCTGTGGCCTGTGATCTAGGGCTTTGGAATTCGTACATACTATGTAGTATATACATATAGCTGCACTGCTATCCTAACGCCGATTCCCGGCTGGTATCGGAAATCGGCGTTAGCATTTAATCAATGAACAGTCTGTATTCACACGCACATGAAATTGCACTGTTTATGTTTGAGAAATGTTGATATGCCGTTCGGCAAGCTATCATTGCTTCATCACATCGTTGTTACAACAGTCATAAGTCTAGAATCAATTCATCTTCTACCAGCACCCAGACTCAATTACTTGAAGCCTCCTATCAACATCATCAACCCATCAACCCATCCAGCCAGAATCAGCTACAGCGTGTACCTAAACCCCTCAAGCCCCTCGATAACCAACTCCCCCCTATCAGCCATCCTATTCCTCCGATGCATGCGGAGCGAAAGCAGCCCAACAAGAACCACAATCAAGACCGTCAGCCCAATGCACGTCGAGATCCCCGGCGTGTAGCGCGGCGAATCCTCCTCGCGGTACACAAGGGACCCAGTCATTCCTCCCGAGGCACCGAGGCCAACGAAGATGGCGCTGCAGATGGCTCGCTTCCACTGCCCGCGGACGTTATTTGCCTCGTGTAGATTGCTCTTAGCCCCCGTGATAGAGAAAGAAAGACGTGGGGAAACAAACTCACCTGGTATGCCATTGTCGCAGGAATGCCCGAGTTGGCGCCCATGGTTGTGAAGAATGTGCCCACCAGTTTGGCGCCGGTGGTTTTCCCAAAGCCCTGGGGACGGACGGTCAGCATGGGAACTATAGACAGCTGATGCTGTCGACAAACCATCAACGGCAACCCGATCAGAGTCAGCATCGCATTAAACACAACAATCAGCCCTCGGACACGATACCTATCGCCAATCCACGAGGTCACAAACATGACAATCCCGGCCGCAACATACGGCGGCGCAAACAGGCACAGCGACGCCGCAACAGAGAACCCCATGCTTTCCTGGAAGATCAGGGAGAGGAAATAAGCGAGGGCGTATGCCGTTGTCGTCGTGCAGAAGTAGATCAGCCCGAAGCCCCAGATGTGCAGGTCCAGACCGGCAGCGAGGTACTTGCGCAGACTGAAGCGGTCGACGGTGACGTCTGCGCGGTCGCGGTTGATGCGCTCGGTGATGAAGGTGAATTCGTCGTCTGTGAGGAATGCGCGGCCGCGTCGGCTGCTCTTCATCTTGTCTGGGAAGTCGATCAGGACGAAGTAGCTGATGACGCCTAGGGCGCAGGTGATGAGGCCTTGGATGACGAAGATCCAGCGCCAGGCTGTGAGGCCGCCTAGGCCGTGCTGTTCCATTAGCTTTTGGAAGGAAAGATTTTTGATGTTATTTGGAGAGAGTGTTACCATGAATGTGATCCCGTAGGATAGGATGCCGGTCGTCGCAGAAGCAACACAGCCCAACAGGAAGAAGACCGCGAACCTCTTTTGCATTTCGAAGCGCGTGTACCAGGTTGAGATGAGATACACCGAGGCCGGGAAAAAGCCTGCCTCGAGGGCACCGATGATGATCCGGATGCCCAGTAGCTGCGTCCAGTGCTTGACAAACCCGGCGGACAGCTTTCTCTGTCAGCTTCTTCTACCTAACCAGCAGGAAAAGTGAAAGCATGGATACCATGACAGCGCCCCAGGTAAAGGTCACCCCAGACAGATAATAAACGGGGCCGATTTTCCGCACCAGCAGCGGACCGAATACCTGGCAGCAGATATACGGCGGGAAGAAGGCCACAGCAATTGTGCTCTGCGAGAGTCAGAAAAACAGCATCATCTTCTGCCTTCCGGAAACATACGTATTGTGTCCCGACGAGATTCAACTCATCTATCATCCCGGCCACCGCGGCAGTCCCGATATTCCCACGATCGATCAGGGCAACGGTATGCAGGAACCCCAGCATAAGAAGCAGCCGGCAGTCAATACGCCAGATTAGCTTCCGCCGTTCGTCCGGGGTAAGGGGCAGCTCCTCGAGGTGCTCTGAGCTGCCTTTTTGGATGTCATGGTCGACGACCTGCGTGTCGGAAGGCTTCTCCATGGCTGGGGCTGGGATTGTCGAAGATGAAGCGGTGGAATTGAACTCGAATCCTCGCAGCAGGTGATGATCTGATATATCCACTGCCAAGAAGACACTCCAATACGGCGTCAACTGACTCTGGGTGAAGCGACCCGATGAGCTGGGGTGCCGATCTGGGGTTGAGCTCTCCCCGCATTGTCGGCGTTAAGGGCTGGGCATCACAGTCGCTTCATATCTTGGACAGGGGGAATGAATTCTCAGGCCTGGATTCTTTCGATGAATCCTGATTATCGGCGTTAAGAATTGGCAGATCCTGGCCTATCGCCGAAATTGAAAAATGCAAACTAAGACAGAATAACAACTCCTATTTGATTTATGTGATTCTAGATATGCACCTTCTCCCGCTGAATCTGCGCCTGCAACAGGCCCAAAAGCACATCGGGCGCATCAAATCTCTCCATAACAACCTCCACCATCCGCAGCCCCTTCCCATCGATCAAATATGGATCCTTCAACACTAAATCGAAATCCGCCCATGTTCGTATCTGCCATGTGTGCGCCCTGTGCTCGCCATCTCGGTCTGCATTGAAAAACTCCGGCGCTTTAAGATACTGCCATCGCGCAACGTCGTTGTACGCTTGATTTCGGCCGTGGATGCATCGCTCGATCGTGTACCCATCATTGTTGATTAAGAAGACAATGACGTTTAGCCGTTGGTGGATGATCGTGCTAAGTTCTTGAACAGTCATTTGGAAGCTGCCGTCGCCGATAAATAGGATCGTGCGCGGGTTGGAAAGACTGTGACACTTGTTGCGTGCTACGAGGTCTCTCTGTGCGTGGCTTGCCCCTAGAGCTGCTGGGAGCATGTACCCAATAGACAACCAAGTAACGGGCTTGAACAGACGGGAGTGCGGCGGGAGGATAAACTCATTCGCACCATACCCGGGGGTCCCAGTCTCGGCGAGGATAATATCCCCAGGGCGGAAGAAGGGAGAGAGTCGCTTCCAGAAGCCAGCAGTCTGCGTGACGGGATCCATAGGAGAGATGTCTGGCAATGCTTTGATCTCGACAGCCGGGTGCACCAGGTCATGCTGATGGGCTGGGACCTTGGATGCGTCAAGGCGCTGGACGAGCTGCTGGAGGAAATGCTTGACGGGGAGATCCTGATGGACATCGTTGAGGACTTGAATAGAGTCCGGGCCCTCAGCGCCAAACAGGATAGACTTCTCGTCCTGCGGCCTGAGGAGGTAATTGTAGGTGTTTGTATTGCTGAAATGGGGACCGAGGACCAGGACCAAGTCGCACAACTCGAGGAATGGTTTCTGGAGATGCGAACAGACCCCATAGACATTGGGAAGTGTCTCGTCGACTAAACCCTTGCCAAAGCCAGAGGTAAATGTCGGCCAGCCAGTGCATCGAATCAACTGATGCACCTCCTCAACAACATCAAGCACTCTTGTCTCTCCATCAACCAGAATCATCGGCTTCTTGCTGCAGTACATCCGCTCGACCACACTCCCAAGCACCGCGTCCTCATGCGGCTGCTGCACAGCCAGCGGGATCTGAATCCCCCCAGCCAGTCCTGCAGCCGAGACAGTGACACCCACCATGTCAACCGGGATAGCAATGCGCACAGGTCGCCCATGTACCAGGCATTGCACCAAGATCTCATCAATTGCCGACGTCGCGGTCCGCTGATGATGCAGTCTGGCCTGCCCTACCGTGACATGTTCCTGCATGGCGTCGAACCGCCGATAGTCGCCATCATTAAAGGTGTGGTGGATCTTTGCGCGCGACTCCTGCGACGCGCGCGGTGGTGTCCCGACAATATGCACCACCGGAGCTCTCTCTGCGTAGGCGCCCGCAATGGCATTTACTGCTGATAGCTCGCCGACGCCAAAGGTTGTCACCACCGCGCCGAGCCCTGCCCGTCAGTCAGCCTTATATATATATATAAATATAAGCGACATAAGTCGAGAGGACTACAGACCTTTGATCCGGGAGTATCCGTCTGCCGCATAGCCTGCGTTCAGCTCGTTGCAGTTTCCAACCCATTTCAGTCCAGAGGGGACGACGTGGTCGAGCAGGGTCAGATTGTAGTCGCCGGGGACTCCGAAGATCGAGTCCACGCCTAATTGGCGCAGACGCTTGAATAGATATTGCGCGACTGGTAGGGTATCTGGCATGTTTCAGGATGTTCAGGATATTTCGGGATATTTCAGGGTAGGTTCGGGTATTACTGTGAAGTATGCTGCCCACGCTGTCCGGGTTATATATTGGCGGTTAGGTTTGGACGGCCAGAAGCCAACAATATCATCCACATGCCGAGATATCCATTGACCATTCTCAATGCCATTTCGGCGATAGGTCTTTTGATGCCTTTCTCCTTTTGATGCCTTTCTCTCGCCGACGTGAGACTGACTGGCGCCTTTGCTTAACGCCGAAAGCCGATAGCTCTCAGCCCTATCTGACGATGGGATGTTGGAGTCTTTGACGAGACGAACTATGCGGAGTGCAGTACATAAGTAGCAACTCGGAGAAGAACAGAGCAGAGAGCAAGCGGTAGTTCAGACACCAAGACACGTTCACGATGACCATCCCAACACCCACGCAGCCGACTCAGCGCCAGCACAGCTCTGGCTCGCTCGACAGCTTCGACCCAGTCATGGTGACGCCCGTGATTGGCAACGAGTTCGTCAAAGGCTCCTGCAACATCGTCGACGATATCCTCAAGGCCGATAATGCAGACCAGCGCATCCGCGACTTGGCCATCATGAGTATTCCTCCTCCACCACAACACTGTGCAGATGGATAGAGATCTGACCCTCACAGTCGCCGAGCGCGGCGTCGTCTTCTTCCGTGCACAAGATAACCTCACCAACGACCTGCAAAAGGAACTCATCCTACGCATGGGCCAATTAACCGGTCGCCCAGCAACCCACGGCCTACACATCCACCCGGTCACCAACGACGCGCGCGAATTCGGCGACCCAGACCCGCAAATCAGCACGATCAACTCCGAGGGCCGCAAGACCCTCTACAAGGGCTCCGACTATACCCGGATGGCGGCAGTCTGGCACAGCGATATCTCGTTCGAGAAAGCGCCCGCGGACTTTTCCAGCCTGCGTCTGGTGCAGCTGCCCAAGACGGGCGGGGACACGCTCTGGGCCTCCGGGTACGAGATCTATGATCGGATCAGCAAGCCGTATCGGGCGTTTCTGGAGGGCTTGACGGCGACGCATGCGGGTGTGGGGTTCCAGAGACTCGCGCAGACGGGCAAGTTCCAGCTGTATGAGAAGGAGCGCGGCGCGCCTGTGAATGTCGGGGGGGGTCTCTCTGCCGTGCATCCTGTTGTGCGGACGAATCCGATCACGGGGTGGAAGTCGATCTTTCCAATTGGTATGCAGTTTATTCCACTGAATAGGATAGGTAGATGAGGCTAACGGGATTCAGGATCGTTCCCTGTGCAGATAGATGGGCTGACTCGGAGGGAGAGCGCGAACATGCTACAGTGGTTTCATGATATGATCACGCATGGACACGACCTGCAGGTGCGATTCAAGTGGAATAGTCCGAATGACATTGGTAGGGATCTATATCCATCTCTCTCTCTCTGTCTCTCTCTATCTATACGATGCACTGACGGACTATGCAGCCATCTGGGACAATCGCAGCGTCTTCCACACCGCAACAGGCGACCACGAAGGATTCGGGCCTCGCAGTGGCAACCGCGCAGTGGGCGTAGGCGAGGTCCCCTATTACGACCCGGGGAGCAAGTCGCGCCGGAGTGACTTGGGTATTGAGGATACTCTGGCTCCGTGCCATTTGTAGTCATTCTATGTTATCGTATCGTTTCATATACTAGTCATTATTGCTGAAACCCCAAGCCATTCCAATCGAAACCAAACAGATCAAAGGTAGGATGATTGGCAGTCTCAGCAGCCCATAGATCCCCCGCGAAGAAATCCCCGAATGCATCCTGGGCGCTCTGGAGATCCTCTTGTGTCTCCATGCCGTCTACATGCGGTAGTTCGAGCCCACTGGACCTGGCAGCTGGGCTCCCGGCATTGAACTCGGGTCCCGGCAATCCTTCGGCTCCAGCTGCTGCTGCTGGTGCTGGCTGACCCGACAGATGCAGGTTCTGAGTTGACATCTCGTGGACAAAGTCCATGGCCCGGTTGATCATATTCTCCAAGTCGTCGCGAGACTTCCTGAAGCTGGTGTTCCGCTCAGCGGTAACGAATATGGCGGACGAGCACGCGCGGAGGTCGTTGGCCACCCTCGTCGTCCACAGACGAGGGGCTCGAAACAAGCAGAAACTAGAGGCCGTCAGCTGTAATAAATATATAATCGGAACAAGATAACAGTACCACATTGTAAGCCCAGCTAGGTATACCGAGTTCGCTAGGAGGAAGGAATGCCCCGACACGCCCTTTTGCTGAGAACGCTTGAAAGACTGGCACATTTCCCCAGATGCACGCAGACAAGTTCGGATGAGGTCATCCTCTGGCTTGAGGATGTTCAGGAATGGCTGCAGGAGCGCACGGACACCATTGTTCCAGTGCATGCGGATAAAGTCATTATCATGCGGCTCAAGTGGCGGTAAGCTGGCCTTGTACTCCTCCAGCGAGGCCAGGAGGGGAGAGAGCTGCGGCAACAAAGCAGGCATGTGTCGGTTGACTCGGTATATCTTGGTATGAATCCGGGACATAATTCGCTGCAGCTGGACCGTCGCAATGAACCGGCGAATCGCCGGGATATGCCCCCCCTCCACGATTCCCGGCGCAAGTTCAACCAGGGCTGCCTGCATCCTGCTGTTCTCGGTACTGGCCAGATCCTCGAGGTCAATATCAACCGGCAGCTGAGTGTCGATATCGCCCTCTGCTATACTGAATGGGCGTCCCAGCGCCCATGAGACATGTCGCTCGATCACGTAGACGCTCCAGAATAGCCGCCGGCATAGCTGGGACTCGACCGCGTCCATTAAATTGTAGTGGGATTCGCGGTGCATCCCGAGGTCAATGCATATTCGCATCGCCATCCCGATGGTGTACCACACGCTGGATCGCGAGTTCGAGCGAAGGTTGTATATGACCATCAACAGCCGCGCCTCGACACCTGCCACGGAAAGTGTCTCTCTCACCGTGCTATCGTGTTGTAGCGCTGTTGCGAAATACGCGCTCGGCGTGATGGCCGCGTACTGCTCGTTCATCTGCAGCATCGCGGCCCCAATAGCGTACACCATAAAGAGCTTGAACATCCCATACCGATCCTGCTTTTCCCCATCTGGCGCCTGGTATCGCCGAGCGTGTAGCTCCAGTATCTCCATCCGGTGGAGAAACGGCAGTCGCACATGCATACTCGTAAAATAAGCATCAAGCAGCTGCATCCCAATCCCATCCTCCGGCGGCGCAGCCTTCTCCTGCTCAGCCGTACTAGTAGGAGCAGGTGAGATGTTCGGCCCCCGCTCATCGTCACCAACGCCATGAACCGGAATCAAGCGATCGCTCCATCCAGCATCCTCGACAATCCGGCTCAGGTTCTCCGTAATCGTGACCCCAGACGAGGGGCCCAAATAGGCAGTTGTCGCTCGTTCCTTGCCGCCTTTCCCTCTCTCTGTATCATCCCCATCCACCGTTTGTCCCTCTCCCGCAGACCGACCCCGGATACTATCCCCCCTATTCGTTCCCTCTGGTGAGCGCAGCTGCTACTCCACTCCGCCGATCGAAGGCGATTTCTCTGTCCCTGGCCCACATGTCGCTGAGAGATGGGCCTCTAGCGCTTCGATCCTCTGCGCCAACGCACCCTTGGACATGCCATGGTGCCATGACGGCGACGTCTCCGAACGCAGACAGGGTTCGTTCGCGGCGTCGCAGTTGGCGCAGGTGGGGAAGCCCACGCAGCGCTGTTTGCGTCGATGGCACCGACGACAGGACTTTGGGACTCTTTTGCGGATTCTCGTGGGACGGTCCATTGCTATGTTGTGTTATGTGGTGGGATATGGCATATTGGACATTTCTGCAAAGAATGTTGGAAGGTTGACTTGCAGGTTGAGCTGGAGGCCGAGGTTCCCCGCATTTTGCAATTCGATTGGCAGCTTTTGATTGGACTCTATTTCGTGCCGAGTTGAGGCCTTTCCATTATTGTTGGAATTTAGTGCGGATGGTGTGATGTTGATTGGTCACTGCACACTGGGAAGCACCGAGTCAGACCTCGACTTCCACGCTTCTTTCTCGTCCCAATGCGAAGACCCAAGTCCTGGTTGCAGAAGGTCGGGCTGTCCTCGGTCTTTTTCCTTTAATTTTTTCTCTTTTGTCCAAAGATTAAATCCTCCGATTCTTTTCGAAGCTTTCCAAGGGACGGGGGAAAAGGACATGGGAGAGACAAGAGAATCAGAAAGAGAAAGAGAAAGATTACATAGCGTGTATTATGGTTGGTCGGCCATCAGGTGTCGAATGAGCAGCAACAATCTGCATCTGTTTTCAAACCCTTCTGCTAAAGCCCTAGTTTATCAGGAATGCAGCCCATGAATAGTACCACATCTTACACAAGCTTAAAAGCACCAAGGATACTAACGAGATTTCAGAAATAACTAATTAGTAATTCATAGTCAAGCAAGATTAGTAAGTTGGGGGCTGCAACCCGCTCTCTCTGTTGAGGAACGTTGACACAACATCACACATCGCTCTACAGAATGCGTCTTCTTGATCTGCCAAGCGAGATCCTGCTGTTGATATTTCGCAAATCCTCCACTATCCGAGATGCCTGCACTCTTGCTCGGACGTGCTCGCGGCTTCACGGATTGTTTTCGCCCCGCAGCAATAAGATCACAATCCTCCGGTCGGCCGCCAATGTCCCAAGACGCCCAAGATACGCTCCTGAGAAAGACGTCCCAGGTACGAGAGCAACAACATGGAAACAACTCAGTGGAACTAAAAATCAGGCAGCCCTCGTTCGAATACCGCCCCTCAGCTGGGCATTTGCAAGCAGTGAAAACCCCAAATGCGGACTGTTGCTAGAGTTAGATTACGCACAACTCCTCGGAAAGCCTTATACAGCACTGTGGGATGTGGGAGTGATACAAAGGCGTCATTCTGAGAGCCGCACGTTCATCGAGGATCTAACAGACTTCCTCCTGCAGTTCCAAGACCTGGACCGGCGCTGGCCAAGGCACTATAGCGATGTCACAACGAGCATCGTCGCAATCGCCGGGGAATTGCAGCTGGAGATTCTTGACCGTTCCAAGCCATCCTTTATCCCAGTCGACCTGTCCAGCGAGACGACGGTCATCGCACTCGCCCTTCACTTACATCTTCTCTTACGGGATCTCTCTATTGTGGATGTAGAGCATCACCGGGACCCTGACGAGGTTATCCCCGAGGATGGCTCTCCAGCTACCATTCTAGACCCTTCCTTTAAATATCTCGACAGGCCGATTCCAACTACCCGGATTCGAAAGAAACATGGACGAGAATGGGCAGAGAAATACGAGGCCGGGACTACACAAGACAAGCCGAAATACAGTCTCGAGGCTAACCCCCACGCAATGCTGGAGTATATTGTTCAGACCTCATTCCGGCTCCTAGATACGCATGACCCCCGTCACTGGCCGACGGTACTCTGTACTATTTTACTCCTTTACCTCTCTGTGGCTAGTATGCGGCCAGGTAGCCCCTGGATGTCAGCGCTCGAGGAGGCAAGTAAGCCGCTCTTGGCCCTCATCAAAGACCTTGCCCGGTACTACTATGTCTCCACGGACGGCGGGTGTCTACCGAGCCAGTCGTGGGACGAGGAGGATTTTGCGGCTCGCGTTGGCCATGACGAAGTCGTCATCAAGTACGCTAACTTCTTGAATGAGCTTTGGGTTGAGGCGGGTAAGTTACGATTCCCCGATTTAACATCTCCTTGCCCTGCTGACGATTGCAGACCATGGAGAGCTGGAGTACCTCCGTATCAGTCAGGGGATAGAAGGGTTTCCGCAGAAACTGGATTTCTTTGCCAATGGCTGTGAGACATGGGTCTTGGGGAGTAGTAAATTGCCATACTGCTAGGCTAAATGCGATTGCCTTATTTGCCGGCGTTTGATTGACTGTTGGTCTTGACTATGATGTTACATCTACATGGCGCATCATCCAGGGCATATACTTATGAACCGATTCTCGAACAAGAGCCATTATCAACTTGTGTATTCATTAAGACACAATAAAGACCGTGTGAATAGTTCTTTGTTACAACATACAAGAGAGCTTTGTCTTACAGTATCAACAATCAATGCCCTTTTTAGCCATTCAAAGAGACAATGATACATACCACCCGCAAGACCCCCACTATAAATACATCATCCCCATAAAACTCATGGTAAGTGTGACCCCGCAGACCCTCGAAGACAGACAAACCTCGCACCCCGTCACGCGCGAGGAGTTCCTCGCGCACTATCATAATGCTGCTGCTGCTGCTGGGACTACTAGTACTAACTACCCGGTCATACCGCGGATAGGCGATGTCTCGCGGGGATTCTGGATTCACGATGGTGGGTATTTGATGTGGGGGTATGGTGTTGTCTCTGAGATTTTGGTGGATCAGGTTATGGTTCTTGTTGATGAGTCTGGTTCTGATTCTGTAGCAGGTGGGCGGGCTGGAGTTGGGTTTTCGGAGGTTGAGACGTATTGGGGGAGGGATCCGGAGAATGGGAGTCGGCCCGCGCTTGGGTTTCGGTGATGAGATATATACCCTGTGGTAGGGCTGATTGCTGACTTTACTATAGTAATTAGTTTATTTGAGTGGATGGAGGGTTGGTAGTTACCATAATTTTGTGGAGTGTGTTGTTAGTATGTTGGCTCATGTGAGTTCCAAGGTTGTCTATGATCTGCTTCAAACTGGAAAAGCATAGAAATAAAAAACTTCAATGCTTCCATAATTCTGTTGGGCGGCCAACGATATCGTGTAATCAGCACATGCAGTTGCAGGCCCGCGGATCCCTTGACAGGGTTATTTTTGGTTAGAATTCCACCATAGCTAATATGATGTGCCTGTGATTAACAACACATATCCTTCAGTAAATAGCGCTTCAAAGTGATATATCTGAGGCAGGCTAAGGATACGTCGATACCGAACCTCCGCGGTTTTGAGAGGTTATATGAATTTACTAGAGGACTAGAAAAGGAACATGAGCCAGCCAATCTTCAAGTAAACTACTGGATCAGCCCTTCTCGTACATACAACCACTGCATAACCATTGACAAAAACACATACATGGGCTTATTCTCTCAGAGAGGGACGAATTTCCCTGATAAGTTCCTCCACTAGACGACGCACTTCGTCCCTAACAAGTCGTACAGCTTCGAGCCCTTGACCGGCGGGATCGTCCAGCTTCCAATCAAGATATCGCTTGCCCGAGTAAAAGGGACAAGCGTCACCGCAGCCCATGGTGACAACAACATCACTGCGCTGGACGGCGTCAGCGGTAAGGACTTTTGGTATCTGGTCGGCAAGGTTGATGCCTTCTTCAAGCATTGCTTCTACGACTTTGGGGTTGATAGAGCTGGCCGGAGCGGAACCAGCGGAACGGACCTCGATTGTGTCGCCCGCGAGATGAGTGAGGTAGCCTGCAGCCATTTGGGAGCGGCCAGCGTTATGAATGCAGACAAATAAGACACTAGGCTTGTCGCTCATTGTTGTTGTCGAGAATTAAAGTTATTATGGCAAAGCGAACGGTGGAAGTGTTTGTTTGATGTTCAATGTTGATGGTTCTGGTTCTGATTAATGCTGGGAAACGGGATAGGCAGCGCATGAATAGAAGCACTTACATGAAGTATGGAGGGGGCTGGACGTCTTGAAAACGCAGATTTAGAGCTCTGTATAAGGCCAACACCACAAGCAGGTCACAAGTAAGCGAACTATTTATCACTCCTTTCCCCCACGCTTCAATGGCCTGCTCTTGATTCAGTATGTCACTTCGCCACCTTGATTGGACCAAAACCCGAACGGGTCGTTCAACCAGTGGGACGGCCTCTGGTCGTATATGGTGGGATTTTCATACTTGCAGTCTTGTAATCCAGGAGTAGTTCTGCCAGAGCAAGTGCCAAAAGACTTGTCAAGGCAAAAACACTGGAATGTCACCGAGCTACTTCTATTGGCTGACAATTGCGATGCTCGGGTTTCGTCAGGTTGCAAGGCACCTGGGCAGCCCTAGAGTGGAGGCAATTGGGGGTCAGCCAATTAACAGCGAGGAGCGACCTCCTGTGGGAGATGATCGCTCCCAGAAACTATTGTGTGTATCACAACAACCCTTGTCTCGACGATGAGTCTTCCTAGGCACCACTTTCTCCGGGTTTTCTCTTGAGTCCGGGAATAACTCTTTGCCCTGGCAGCGCTCTTAATTCTTGTACGATCTTTACATACCTTTACCTCTATTGAAGCATGAAATGGAAACCACAGCCTCTCAGCTGGAAGGAGGCAACCAGCCCACAACCCATCAACATGTTCACCCTAGTGACCTTAAAAAGCAGGAGGCTCATCAGGACTACATTCTTGACTTGTGCAATGGTTACATATGTTTTCCATTATCCAGAGCTAATGCTGTTTCGCCATTACTTGCTTCATCTGCTCCTCCTTGACCCTCCTTTCTTCTCTCTCGCTAAATCGATCACCAAAAAGCTCCAGGTGAGGCCGCATGAGGATAGTATATTTCACAAACTCCTCCATGCAATCCACTAGCCGGTCCCTATTACCACTAGGCATAAGCCTCTCGTCTCCTGGTTGGCCTTCGTCAGGGAAGTGCGTGTAAGCTCTCGGGATAGAGGATTGATTCGGGATTGTAAACATCCGCATCCACCGGCCAAGGATACGTAGAGAGTTGACCGCGTTAAATGATTGTGATCCACCGCACACCTGCGCAATGGCAAGGGTCCGGCCCTGTGTAGGACGCACGCTACCCGTGGTGAGTGGGATCCAGTCAATCTGATTTTTGAAGACGGCTGTCTGCATGCAGCTGTTAGCATTGGCTTAGCAATTCTGGTGGATTGTCAAGTAGCAGGACGGACCAGATTCCCGTGCTGTTCAGGCGATACCCAAACATGTCCATCACTCCACTTGCTCAACTCCCTGAGCTCCTGCACCTTTGGATGCCCGTGATCGGTATCATTCTTCACTGGTAACCCGTCCGGATTAAACACGCGCACATCGCATCCTAACCGGAAGAGAATCCTGCTGGCTTCAAGCGCCACCAGGCGGGAGTAAGACCTTCGCCGAAGACTGCCGTACAATACCAGCACTTTTAGTCTATTGTTGGTCTTTCGCAGTTCTTGGGCTGCCATGTCCATCGCGGTTACTAACTCCAGGGTATTCACCCAATCATCGGCGTCGTCATCTTTCAGGATGAAGGGGCGATATTTCAATCGAATTTCAGGGTTGTCTTCGCGCTCTGCTATAGACAGTGACAGGTGATGGGAGTATCCGGTATTCTGGAGTGCATTGGCAAGATCAGGCGCAGCCGGGCTGGGCTGGGCAACGGCGGCAGAGGTAGGCGCCATGGTTGTGTAGCTAATGGCAGGGAAACGAATCACCGAGCGAATGACCGGGATAACCTTGGACATCAATAATGGTGTGAGGGTACCGATCATTTAAAAGTGTTTTTGGTAAGCTATGGTATATGTCTGTTTGATAGTGATTGGTGTCGGCCGATTTATATGCCAAAAAATGAATCAACAGCGAGTCTGTCACCAGGAGATGCTGATTGGTTTATTTTGTGGCTGGCGAATTGACACTCCGTCCAAAGTTTCAGTCGTTGAGGTAAATGCTTCGCGAGTGCCCCATGGCGGATCCTTTCGGTAGCCACCACATCGTCCTGTGCAGGCAACTGCTGGAGGCCCCCGCCTGTCGTAAATTTCTTCCTGGAATGGAAGAATCTAGCCCCGTCAGACACCAGAACAGTGACATGGCATCCATGGATGCCAGCAGGTTTACGAGGCAATCAACAAAAGCTAAGGTTGGTAATGTATGACAATCACGGAAGAAATTGCTCCTATGAGGGATCTCACGTCCTATGAGGCTGGCCAACCATCTTCGTCACTATGCGTCCGCGACAACCAGCGGCATTCGCGCGCAGGACGCAAAGAAGATACTCAAGACCTTGAATAAAGACTATGCACGTTCAAGGCTCTGGGTGTTCAAGCGACACAAGAAGTTCAGGCTGCGGGACGAATGGTGGCGGTGGAGAACACTCTCCTCCGGTTCCAGCTCCGTTTGCGTGGAGCTTCTGATCAGGATATGGAGCAATATTTGACGGTACAGGGAAAGGACTTTCCACCTATGCTTCAATCAAGAGCTGGATTAAAGGCGCAGCCACACGTGTGCGCTGGGAGTTAGGGTGTGGTGAAAAACATGGCGGGGACAAGTATTTTTCACCTTCTTGACTCGGATGGATAATGAATACATTGATTGCGTCGCTGATTGGACGGCACTATATAACTGGTAGGTCGCCATTTATGCGGGCGGACCATCCCACCCTGAAGGTCATCCGTGACACAAGGACATCTAAAATTAATTATTACGCGGCGCAGAGTTGCTGGTTGAATTAGCCAATACAGTGTCGTACTTCACACTGTAGTTGAGAGGAAAAAAGCCATAAGACAGGAGCCCAGTCAAATACGGGCATTAAATGGAAGAATATACAGGTCATCTCAAGACACACCCAAATACACAGGCACACACATAGGGAGAGAAACAGAGAAATATTCAGTTCTAGCTTTTGTTCAATACCCGATAACATAGTCCTCCCACTTCACAGGCCAGACACACCGTGTAAGCCAAAACTGAATCTGCGTTCCTGGCCACACAAGCGTATTCTGCCCTGTTCGCGCATCAACATACCAATTGCGCACATCAGCGGAGTAAATCAGTTTATCCAGTCTGTTCTGGATGTCGGTATTATACGTCTCATGCGCCGCGGCGCGTACATCGATCCATATGCACCCATCGCGTTTATCGTGCGAAAATAGCGGTTGAAGCACGCGCATAATGTACTCGACTGAACATTCGATCCCGAATAGTGTGGAGTGGCCCGAGGGGAGTGTATTAGGCCCCGTTATCATAAATAAATTTGGAAAGGAGGGAACTGTCACCCTGCAAGCTGTTAGCGAAAGCCATATCAGACCCAGGTTAGAAAGTAGGAAGGGACGACCCCTGGGCCCGTATGGTATCCGATGAACCAGTAAGATGTCAGGAGTTATTCCGTCGACATACCCCATATACGCAGACGGATACCCGCCATCCTTGTACCAGACATCCGATAAAAGAGACCCATCTCGCCCCTGTATCTTTATTGGCGTGACTAGGTTCTGGGTTCTGAAGCCGTTTGCGAGAATCAGGGTCTCTGCAGGTATTGTCTGTCCATCATCCGTTGCTAATGAGAATGGGCCCGACACCCGAATGCTTCCTGACAGCCTTAAATCCACTCGGGAATCGTGTAGGACCTCGAGGTACCCATGGTTTAACACAGGACGTTTGGTGCCAAAGGCAAAAGCAGGGACCAGGAGTGAGTGGTACTTAGCAGGTGCGGTTCGCTGCATGTACCGTTTCAAGCTCGCTTCCAGATGGGTGCGCAGGAACCGGCCAAGTGTGGTCTTACGAAAAGCCGCAAAGGCAAGGCCAGCGACGGGTTTTTAGGAGCCAGGGGAGGTAGTTTAAAAGCCTGCAAAGGGGGGGAAACAAGGAATCATTGTGGTGAGAAATACAGCAGGGAATGGATGATGGGAAGGGAGTGACTTTGAGAGAACGTACCATTTCTCTTTCGGACCAATAATGCGATCTGTCTTTGGGGCAATCCAGTGTGCGCTGCGGATTACCTGGGTCAGCTTCGACAACCCTGTGTGCTTGACCAACCACGGAATAAATTGGTTTGCAGAGCATCCGTTACCGATCACGACCACATTGCGTCCCTCGAAATCGACACTATGGTCCCAGGATGCGCTGTGAAGACGCTCCCTTGGAATTCTGTAAATCCCAAAATGCCATAGGGCCCGCGTGGAATATCGAGGAAGCCAACAGATGTGATGAGAATCCGACAATGTACCGTGTAGATAGTCCCCGACACGGAGTCTTTGAAATATACCTCCCATATATAATCATCCTCCTTCCAGCAGGCGGAAAGATATTCCTGCTACAGGTGTATGCGCTTTAGAAGATGGTACCTGGTGACTACACCCTCAATGTGGTTGAGAAGCTGGGGCTGCGAGGCATATGTGGACGACCAGTTAGGATTGGGCGCGAAGGAGTATGAGTAGAGCTGCAAAACCAGCATTGTAGTTAGTATACCAACTTCGGAAAACTCCATGTTCAGTGAACTAACACAGAATTGTAGAGGCTATAGCTTGATTAATTGGTGAGTTTAACAGACATACCTCTGAAGGAATATCGCACCGTAATCCTGGGTACGTATTCTTCGCCCAGGTACCTCCGATCCGGTGATGTTTCTCGAACACGCCAAACACTGCCTGCGGATACTGTTTCTGCAGGTTTACTGCAGCACCAACCCCTAAACAATGATCTTATTATCATATTATCCAGCTTGCCAAGGGTTTGCGATTACCTCCGAGTCCTGCGCCGACAATGGCCACGTCAAGAACACTTTCGTCTGACAGCATTGACATTTTGAAGCAGATGAAAAGTTACACAGCAGCAAAGAAGAACTATGAGCAAGCTGCTTTATTATTGTGAAACTTCTTAACGCAGCCTGGTTGCTTAAATAACGCGAGGGTGACATGGCCAAGACTTCCCCATGTTGTAAATGATGACATCCCGCCCTTTCTAGGTTTGTCAGATGGTGACATACCAGGTACTGCATTGCTTCCAGGCTGTCAACCCTGCTCAAGTCGACGCAATACGAGAGGCATAAGATAGAACGCAGAGAAAAGACAGGAAGTTGAAACAAGAAAAAATAATCAATCAACCCTAGTGATTCTAGCAGCGACCTATGCCAGGTCCGCTAACAAGCTCAGCAAGCACCGCCAAAAGAGTCACATTATCCACCCGGCAACCTTCCCCGGGGCCAGCGGGCATCTTGTATCCGTGGCGCAGCTTCGTCTCGAGCTCTAGCACATCCTTATCCGTGCGGTTGCACTGGATAATGAGGTGGAATGCAACGCTGCATAATGTAGTCTCGCTGTTGACAGAGTTTGCTGACCGCGAGGTTTCTCCATCTAGGGTGTGCAGTACACCGGCTGGGTCTTCGGCCATTAATAATTCAGAGTTCCATGTTAGAGGCTGACTCTGAAGTATGTCCAGAGAGGTCTCATTTGCCCCTAGCGTCGGGGCAGAGTACGAGAGATCCAAGGCATCGGGGCTAACGAGGTCTATATTCTGAATGCCGGAACTTGGTTCTCCTGTGGCGAGAGCGTCGAGTTGATCAGTCTGATGAACATAGGTTAGCAATCAGAATACCGTGAAAAAAGGGATACCTCGAGTGCATACAGGCATCGACCCTGGCTCCAACCCCACGAACTCCACACCAGCTACAGGACCCGCGGGAGCGATAAAATCGGATTCCAACGACCCTTGTAGACCACCCAAAGGGGTGCCCCGTAGATACTCCTCGAGCAATAAGCTGTCGAACCCAGTTGACTCCAGCAGGGTTCTAAGAATGCGATTCTCCCTTGCTAGGCTCGTGCTCCGCAAGGGTACTTGAGCCGCTGCTCCCGCTGACTCTAACTGCTTCACCTTCTGCTCTAACTCTGCAACGTGTTGCTTCCTTCGTTCTCGCAATCTGCGCTGATTATTTCGGACCCGAATGAGGTCTTCGGCCTAGATACATGTTATTGGAGAACCTCAGACGCTCAAATCTAGTTGAGAATATGCCTTGGTTTTTCGTTTTGGGCGAGGCATGCCTCTGTCGTGTGGTTTGGGATGGGATTTCCGCGGCGGACACGCAACCTTGGACTATCGACGGAACTCGGCTCGCCCTAGCTTATTCTAAATATTTGTCTGGATGTGATGAGAATGCGAAATGGCCATCGATGCATGATGGAGCAAGGGGTATGATGGAGAAAACAGTTATTCGCAACATCCAGCCGTGGACCTTCAAACATTAGTCAGCAATCCAATGCACGATTGGGGCAAGGTGGAGTGTACACAGGTCACGCCACCTTGAAAACGTGGCCGCGTGACACTCATCCCCTTCACATGACCGCCAAGGCCATTAATCAGCAATAATGTGACACGCGAACTTCTTTTCTGTGAAACTAAATTTCGGAAACCTAATTTCCCTTTACCTTCTTGAAAGTCTTTAAGACAACAAGTGCTTTGCAACCGGTTTCTAACTGATTATTATTTTACCATGGGCACTCAAGGTGATTTGTTTGATTTTGATGAACTTGTTGAACCAAGCCTACAGCAGGATTTCAATTTACCAGTATTTATTCCTTCCAAGTACTCAATAACTGCTTACTAAC